>NW_028319604.1:0-92500 GCF_062004578.1 Staurois parvus | reverse complement strand
CAAAGCTCTAATCAAGTGAGAAGGACCTCCGTTATCAAAGGTCAATGTAGACCCGAGCAGAACGCCGGCAATCTCAGGATCCAATCAGCGACATTTCTCCATAATTCATGTAGGACCGGCTTCCATGAATCCTCGATGATTGAACCACTTATTCCTATCTCTCGTGGTGATACGGTCATGTTCACCGAATAGTAAAGAAGAACTCCGGGTGAGTGTAGGAGAGCCGCATGGGAACTCTTCACTTGTAGATGAGGCTGAGGCCTGCGTCTGTAGGACCTCGCCGTACCTGGTATAGCTCTGCCATTTCCTGTCCTTGACCATGACATATGACCTCTTCTTTACACATGGGCCTCACTTACCCTACTCTCCTTCTCTGGGTCTCCTTCCTAATCCCCCATCACCACCTGACCTCCCATTCCTCTGGAGAAGACCTCCATCACAACCTGAGCTCCCATTCCTCTGAAAAAGATCTCCATCACAACCTGAGCTCCCATTCCTCTGGAGAAAAACTCCATCACAACCAGAGCTCCCATTCCTCTGGAGAAAAACTCCATCACAACCAGAGCTCCCATTCCTCTGGAGAAGACCTCCATAATAACCTGACCTCCCATTCCTCTGAAAAAGACCTCCATCACAGTCTGAGCTCTCATTCCTCTGAAAAAGACCCCCATCACAGTCTGAGCTCCCATTCCTCTGCAGAAGACCTCCATCACACCCTGAGCTCCCATTCTCTGAAGAAGACCTCTATCACAACCAGAGCTCCCATTCCCCTGGAGAAGACCTCCATCACAACCCAAACTCCAATTCCTCTGGAGAAAGAACTCCATCACAACCTGAGGTTCAATTTATCCGGAGAAGACCTCCATCACCACCAGAGCTCCCATTCCTCTGAAAAAGATCTCCATCACATCTTGAGCTCCCATTCCTCTGGAGAAGATCTCCATCACACCCTGAGCTCCCATTCCTCTGAAGAAGACCTCTATCACAACCAGAGCTCACATTCCCCTGGAGAAGACCTCCATCACAACCCAAACTCCAATTCCTCTGGAGAAGAACTCCATCACAACTAGAGGTCCAATTTATCTGGAGAAGAACTCCATCACAACCAAAGCTTCTATTCCTCTGGAGAAGAACTCCATCACAACCATTGCTCCCATTCCTCTGGAGAAGTCCTCTATCACAACCATAGCTTCCATTCCTCTGGAGAAGACCTCCATCACACCCTGAGCTCCCATTCCTCTGAAGAAGACCTCCATCACAACCAGAGCTTCCATTCCCCTGGAGAAGACCTCCATCACAACCCAAACTCCCATTCCTCTGGAGAACGAACTCCATCACAACCTGAGGTTCAGTTTATCTGAAGAAGACCTCCATCACAACCAGAGCTCCCATTCCTCTGAAAAAGACCTCCATCACATCTTGAGCTCCCATTCCTCTGAAGAAGACCTCCATCACAACCATAGCTCCCATTCCTCTAGAGAAGACCTCCATCACAACCCAAACTCCCATTCCTTAGCAGAAGACCATCATCACAGCTAGAGGTCCAGTTCCTCTGGAGAAGACCTCCATCACATCCTGAACTCCCATTCCTCTGGAGAAGAATTTCATTACAACCTGGGCTCCAATTTCTCTGGAGGAGAACTCTATCATAACCTGAGCTTCCATTCCCCTGGTAAAGTCCTCTATCACAACCAGAGCTTCCATTCCTCTGGAAAACAACTTCATCATAACCAGAACTCCTGTTCCTCTGGAGAAGACTTCCAACACGATCAGAGCTCCCATTCATCTGGAGAAGACCTCCACCACAACCTGAAATCCCATTCCTCTGGAGAACACCTCCATCACAAGCAGAGCTCCCATTCCTCTGGAGAACACCTCCATCACAACCAGAGCTCCCATTCCTCTGGAGAACACCTCCATCACAACCTGAACTCCCATTCCTCTGGAAAACAACTTCATCATAACCAGAACTCCTGTTCCTCTGGAGAAGACTTCCAACACGATCAGAGCTCCCATTCATCTGGAGAAGACCTCCACCACAACCTGAAATCCCATTCCTCTGGAGAACACCTCCATCACAAGCAGAGCTCCCATTCCTCTGGAGAACACCTCCATCACAACCAGAGCTCCCATTCCTCTGGAGAACACCTCCATCACAACCTGAACTCCCATTCCTCTGGAGAACACCTCCATCACAACCAAAGCTCCCACCCCCCTGGAGAACATCTCCCTCTTCATAACTCTAGATCTAACACGCATAATGTGCTTTATTGAATTGCCAGCTCCTGAACCCCACTGTTCTACAGGTCATGGGGCCCACATCTCCAAATCAATCTACTCCTCCTTCCTTCAGGATCAGAGTTTCTTGGTCTTCTTAGTAATTTTTGTGGTTGTAAAGAGACTACACAACCATATTTCGAGGGTGTCAGGAAGGTTGGGTTCATGGCTGTGCCCAAAGATCTGCACATGTGCGTAATGCAGCAAGGTGGTTCCAGGTGGTAACCCTGCTTCTCGGCTGGCAACATGTGCTTACAGGTGAACCAGCTGAGGGTACACAGACCACCAGGGAAACATCTCACTCCCAAATGACTTGCCAATATTTGAAGGATCTGGCTGCACCACCGCTATTCACACCTTTTGCTGCAACACAGGGCTCAGCCCTGCACTGAGGTAGAATGTGTCAGGGGAGGAGCCTGTGGTCATCAGGATGCATCACTTGGAGAGGAATAGAACTTACCAAACACATCAAGACCTGTTCTTTAAATATTGGCATTTGATCATATTTGAGGTCAGCTAGAAAACGAAGGAGAAATTGTGCTTCAAAGAGGATGAGTGAATTCTTATATAAAGGTTTCGTTGAGATGCTCCCAGGGCTGGCAAGATCTGCGGGATTACGGCAGGGATGGAGTTCCGTCAGGTGTGCTGCCCTGGACTGTGAGGTTATGCACCTAGGCCATGGCACCTGCACTACCACCCAAATACATGGAACTTGGAGATCATGGCACCTGCACTACCACCCAAATACATGGAACTTGGAGATCGTGGCACCTGCACTACCACCCAAATACATGGAACTTGGAGATCATGGCACCTGCACTACCACCCAAATAATACATGGAACTTGGAGATCGTGGCACCTGCACTACCACCCAAATAATACATGGAACTTGGAGATCATGGCACCTGCACTACCACCCAAATAATACATGGAACTTGGAGATCATGGCACCTGCACTACCACCCAAATACATGGAACTTGGAGATCATGGCACCTGCACTACCACCCAAATACATGGAACTTGGAGATCATGGCACCTGCACTACCACCCAAATAATACATGGAACTTGGAGATCATGGCACCTGCACTACCACCCAAATACATGGAACTTGGAGATCATGGCACCTGCACTACCACCCAAATAATACATGGAACTTGGAGATCATGGCACCTGCACTACCACCCAAATAATACATGGAACTTGGAGATCGTGGCACCTGCACTACCACCCAAATAATACATGGAACTTGGAGATCATGGCACCTGCACTACCACCCAAATAATACATGGAACTTGGAGATCATGGCACCTGCACTACCACCCAAATAATACATGGAACTTGGAGATCATGGCACCTGCACTACCACCCAAATAATACATGGAACGTGGAGATCATGGCACCTGCACTATCACCCAAATAATACATGGAACTTGGAGATCATGGCACCTGCACTACCACCCAAATAATACATGGAACTTGGAGATCATGGCACCTGCACTACCACCCAAATAATACATGGAACTTGGAGATCATGGCACCTGCACTATCACCCAAATAATACATGGAACTTGGAGATCATGGCACCTGCACTACCACCCAAATACATGGAACTTGGAGATCATGGCACCTGCACTACCACCCAAATACATGGAACTTGGAGATCATGGCACCTGCACTACCACCCAAATAATACATGGAACTTGGAGATCATGGCACCTGCACTACCACCCAAATAATACATGGAACGTGGAGATCATGGCACCTGCACTACCACCCAAATAATACATGGAACTTGGAGATCATGGCACCTGCACTACCACCCAAATAATACATGGAACTTGGAGATCATGGTACCTGCACTACCACCCAAATACATGGAACTTGGAGATCATGGTACCTGCACTACCACCCAAATAATACATGGAACTTGGAGATTATGGACATGGCACTACAACTATAGAATACATGGAACTTGGAGATCATGGCACCTGCACTACCACCCAAATACATGGAACTTGGAGATCATGGCACCTGCACTACCACCCAAATACATGGAACTTGGAGATCATGGCACCTGCACTACCACCCAAATACATGGAACTTGGAGATCATGGCACCTGCACTACCACCCAAATAATACATGGAACTTGGAGATCATGGCACCTGCACTACCACCCAAATAATACATGGAACTTGGAGATCATGGCACCTGCACTACCACCCAAATACATGGAACTTGGAGATCATGGCACCTGCACTACCACCCAAATACATGGAACTTGGAGATCATGGCACCTGCACTACCACCCAAATACATGGAACTTGGAGATCATGGCACCTGCACTACCACCCAAATACATGGAACTTGGAGATCATGGCACCTGCACTACCACCCAAATACATGGAACTTGGAGATCATGGCACCTGCACTACCACCCAAATAATACATGGAACTTGGAGATCATGGCACCTGCACTACCACCCAAATAATACATGGAACTTGGAGATCATGGCACCTGCACTACCACCCAAATACATGGAACTTGGAGATCATGGCACCTGCACTACCACCCAAATACATGGAACTTGGAGATCATGGCACCTGCACTACCACCCAAATAATACATGGAACTTGGAGATCATGGCACCTGCACTACCACCCAAATACATGGAACTTGGAGATTATGGACACGGCACTACAACTATAGAATACATGTAAGTTGGAGATCATGGCACCTGCACTACCACCCAAATAATACATGGAACTTGGAGATCATGGCACCTGCACTACCACCCAAATAATACATGGAACTTGGAGATCATGGCACCTGCACTGCCACCCAAATAATACATGGAACTTGGAGATTATGGACATGGCACTACCACCCAAATAATACATGGAACTTGGAGATCATGGCACCTGCACTATCACCCAAATAATACATGGAACTTGGAGATCATGGCACCTGCACTGCCACCCAAATAATACATGGAACTTGGAGATCGTGGCACCTGCACTACCACCCAAATAATACATGGAACTTGGAGATCGTGGCACCTGCACTGCCACCCAAATAATACATGGAACTTGGAGATCATGGTACCTGCACTACCACCCAAATAATACATGGAACTTGGAGATCATGGCACCTGCACTACCACCCAAATACATGGAACTTGGAGATCATGGCACCTGCACTACCACCCAAATAATACATGGAACTTGGAGATCATGGCACCTGCACTACCACCCAAATAATACATGGAACTTGGAGATCATGGCACCTGCACTACCACCCAAATACATGGAACTTGGAGATCATGGCACCTGTACTACCACCCAAATAATACATGGAACTTGGAGATCATGGTACCTGTACTACCACCCAAATAATACATGGAACTTGGAGATCATGGCACCTGCACTATCACCCAAATAATACATGGAACTTGGAGATCATGGCACCTGCACTATCACCCAAATAATACATGGAACTCGGAGATCATGGTACCTGCACTACCACCCAAATAATACATGGAACTTGGAGATCATGGTACCTGCACTATCACCCAAATAATACATGGAACTCGGAGATCATGGTACCTGCACTACCACCCAAATAATACATGGAACTTGGAGATCATGGCACCTGCACTACCACCCAAATACATGGAACTTGGAGATCATGGCACCTGAACTACCACCCAAATACATGGAACGTGGAGATCATGGTACCTGCACTACCACCCAAATAATACATGGAACTTGGAGATCATGGCACCTGCACTACCACCCAAATAATACATGGAACTTGGAGATCATGGCACCTGCACTATCACCCAAATAATACATGGAACTTGGAGATCATGGCATCTGCACTACCACCCAAATAATACATGGAACTTGGAGATCATGGTACCTGCACTATCACCCAAATAATACATGGAACTTGGAGATCATGGTACCTGCACTACCACCCAAATAATACATGGAACTTGGAGATCATGGTACCTGCACTACCACCCAAATAATACATGGAACTTGGAGATCATGGCACCTGCACTACCACCCAAATAATACATGGAACTTGGAGATTATGGACACGGCACTACACCTATAGAATACATGGAACTTGGAGATCATGGCACCTGCACTATCACCCAAATAATACATGGAACTTGGAGATCATGGACACGGCACTACCCCCTATAACATACATGGAACTTGGAGATCATGGTACCTGCACTACCCCCTCAAAAATACATGGAACTTGGAGATTATGGTACCAGCCCCCCCATAGTATGCATAGAACGTGGAGATCATGGAAACGGCACTACCCCCCATAGAATACATGGAGCTTGGGAATCATGGTACTGGCACTTCTCTCCATAGAATACATAGAACTTGGAGATCATGGTACCAGCACTACCCCCCATAGAGCATATGGAACTTGGAGATCATGGTACCAGCACTACCCTCCATAGAACATATGGAACTTGGAGGTCATGGTACTGGCACTACCCTCCATAGAATACAAGGAACTTGGATATCATGGTACCAGCACTACCCCCATAGCATACATGGAACTTGGATATCATGGTACCAGCACTACCCTCCACAGAACACATGGAACTTGGATATCATGGTACCAGCACTACTCTCCACAGAACATATGGAACTTGGAGAACATGGTACTGGCACTTCTCTCCATAGAATACATAGAACTTGGAGATCATGGTGCCAGCACTACCCTCCATAGAACAAATGGAACTTGGAGATCATGGTACTGGCACTTCCCCCCCATAGGATACAGTACATTGGACTTGGAGATCATGGTACTGGCACTTCCCTCCACAGAATACATGAAATCCAGTGTGGGAACTTGGAGATATTGGTTTCCATCAGCCATACTACATGCCAGACAGTAGCCGCCAATGAATCATGATGTTGATTTATCAGTTGGGTGGTATGTAGGTGATCGATTCTCAGGACAATAGTAGGAGTATGTGTATGTTGTGTGTGTTGTGTATTTTGTGTGTGATGTGTATGTTGTGTATGTTGTGTGTGTTGGAGATCTGAGAAGACTTTGTAGTCCTTGTTGATGTGTCTGGTTCACATATGGTCAAGTAAAATTTTACCTGCTATCATAGACCTCCATGTGTAGCTTCCAGAGGAGACCACAATGTCCATTGCCCCCAATATTCGAGAGGCCTATCTACTATCATAGACCTCCATGTGTAGCGTCCAGGGGAGCCCACAATGACCATTGCCCCCAATATTCGAGGGGCCTATCTACTATCATAGACCTCCATGTGTAGCGTCCAGGGGAGCCCACAATGACCATTGCCCCCAATATTCGAGGGGCCTATCTACTATCATAGACCTCCATGTGTAGCGTCCAGGGGAGCCCACAATGACCATTGCCCCCAATATTCGAGGGGCCTATCTACTATCATAGACCTCCATGTGTAGCGTCCAGGGGAGACCACAATGACCATTGCCCCCAATATTTGGCCTGGACCTATGAGGTCAGTGGAAAGCTCTCGGCTTGTGAAGGCAACTTTGCTGGTGCCATGGAGGGTTCAGCACGTTGACCCTCCTCTCGGAAATCTGTTGCTTCATCTTCAGTAAATCCATTTTGTCAGCAAGTCTTTTAATAGCTCTGGAAACAATTGGCCTGAAATCCGGGACTTTGGGGGGAATTAGACGTCCGACGTATTGCAGGAGATTAATGGAAGAGCTCAGCAGCAGAACCTTCTGGGGAGGAGACACCTAATCCGAGATGAAGGCGGGAGGAGACACCTAATCCGAGATGATGGCGGGAGGAGACACCTAATCCGAGATGATGGCGGGAGGAGACACCTAATCCGAGATGATGGCGGGAGGAGACACCTAATCCGAGATGAAGGCGGGAGGAGACACCTAATCCGAGATGAAGGCTGGAGGAGACACCTAATCCGAGATGAAGGCTGGAGGAGACACCTAATCCGAGATGATGGCGGGAGGAGACACCTAATCCGAGATGAAGGAGGGAGGAGACACCTAATCCGAGATAATGGCGGGAGGAGACACCTAATCCGAGATGAAGGAGGGAGGAGACACTTAATCCGAGATGAAGGAGGGAGGAGACACCTAATCCGAGATGAAGGAGGGAGGAGACACCTAATCCGAGATGAAGGCGGGAGGAGACACCTAATCCGAGATGAAGGAGGGAGGAGACACCTAATCCGAGATGACGGCGGGAGGAGACACCTAATCCGAGATGAAGGAGGGAGGAGACACCTAATCCGAGATGAAGGAGGGAGGAGACACCTAATCCGAGATGACGGCGGGAGGAGACACCTAATCCGAGATGATGGCGGGAGGAGACACCTAATCCGTGATGAAGGGGTGGTGTGTAGTAGTGGTGTAGTAGTAGTGGTGTAGTAGAGGTATAGTAGCGGTGTGGTAGCGGTGTGGTAGCGGTGTGGTAGCGGTGTAGTAGTGGTGTGGTAGTAGTGTGGTAGCGGTGTGGTAGCGGTGTAGTAGCGGTGTAGTAGCGGTGTGGTAGTAGTGTGGTAGCGGTGTAGTAGCGGTGTGGTAGCGGTGTGGTAGCGGTGTGGTAGTGGTGTAATAGCGGTCTGGTAGCGGTGTAATAGCGGTGTGGTAGCGGTGTAGTTGTGGTGTGGTAGTGGTGTAATAGTGTGGTAGCGGTGTAGTAGTGGTGTGGTAGTGGTGTAATAGCGGTGTGGTAGCGGTGTAATAGCGGTGTAGTAGCGGTGTGGTAGCGTGTGTTAGTGGTGTGGTAGCGGTGTAATAGCGGTGTGGTAGCGGTGTGGTAGCGGTGTAATAGCGGTGTGGTAGCGGTGTAGTAGTGGTGTGGTAGTGGTGTAGTAGCGGTGTAGTAGCGGTGTAGTAGCGGTGTGGTAGTGGTGTAATAGCGGTGTGGTAGTGGTGTAATAGCGGTGTAGTAGTGGTGTGGTAGTGGTGTAATAGCGGTGTGGTAGTGGTGTAATAGCGGTGTAGTAGTGGTGTGGTAGTGGTGTAGTAGCGGTGTAGTAGCGGTGTAGTAGCGGTGTGGTAGTGGTGTAGTAGCGGTGTAATAGCGGTGTGGTAGTGGTGTAATAGCGGTGTAGTAGTGGTGTGGTAGTGGTGTAGTAGCGGTGTAGTAGTGGTGTAGTAGCGGTGTAATAGCAGTGTGGTAGTGGTGTAATAGCGGTGTAGAAGTGGTGTGGTAGTGGCGTAGTAGCGGTGTAATAGCGGTGTGGTAGCGGTGTAACAGCGGTGTGGTAGTGGTGTGTTAGTGGTGTGGTAGCGGTGTAGTAGCGGTGTAATAGCGGTGTGGTAGTGGTGTAATAGCGGTGTAGTAGTGGTGTGGTAGTGGTGTAATAGCGGTGTGGTAAGTGGTGTGGTAGTGGCGTAGTAGCGGTGTGGTAGCGGTGTAACAGCGGTGTGGTAGTGGTGTGTTAGTGGTGTGGTAGCGGTGTAGTAGCGGTGTGTTAGTGGTGTGGTAGCGGTGTGGTAGTGGTGTGGTAGTGGTGTGGTAGTGGTGTGGTAGCGGTGTGGTAGTGGTGTAGTAGCGGTGTAATAGCGGTGTGGTAGCGGTGTAATAGCGGTGTGGTAGCGGTGTAGTAGCGGTGTAGTAGTGGTGTGGTAGTGGTGTAGTAGCGGTGTAGTAGCGGTGTAGTAGTGGTGTAGTAGCGGTGTAGTAGTGGTGTGGTAGTGGTGTAATAGCGGTGTAGTAGTGGTGTGGTAGTGGTGTAATAGCGGTGTGGTAGTGGTGTAGTAGCGGTGTAGTAGTGGTGTAGTAGCGGTGTAGTAGTGGTGTAGTAGCGGTGTAGTAGTGGTGTGGTAGTGGTGTAATAGCGGTGTAATAGCGGTGTGGTAAGTGGTGTGGTAGTGGTGTAGTAGCGGTGTAATAGCGGTGTGGTAGTGGTGTGGTAGCGGTGTAGTAGCGGTGTAATAGCGGTGTGTTAGTGGTGTGGTAGCGGTGTAGTAGCGGTGTAATAGCGGTGTGGTAGTGGTGTGTTAGTGGTGTGGTAGCGGTGTAGTAGCGGTGTAATAACGTTGTGGTAGTTGTGTGCTAGCGGTGTAGTAGCGGTGTGGTAGCAGTGTGGTAGCGGTGTAGTAGTGGTGTGGTAGCGGTGTGGTAGCGGTGTAGTAGCGGTGTAATAGCGGTGTGGTAGCGGTGTGGTAGTGGTGTGGTAGTGGTGTAGTAGCGGTGTAATAGCGGTGTGGTAGCGGTGTGGTAGTGGTGTAATAGCGGTGTAGTAGTGGTGTGGTAAGTGGTGTGTTAGTGGTGTGGTAGCGGTGTGGTAGTGGTGTGGTAGTGGTGTAATAGCGGTGTGGTAAGTGGTGTGTTAGTGGTGTGGTAGTGGTGTAGTAGCGGTGTAATATCGGTGTGGTAGCGGTGTGGTAGTGGTGTGGTAGCAGTGTGGTAGTGGTGTGGTAGTGGTGTAGTAGCGGTGTAATAGCGGTGTGGTAGCGGTGTAGTAGCGGTGTAGTAGTGGTGTAGTAGCGGTGTGTTAGTGGTGTGGTAGCGGTGTGGTAGTGGTGTGGTAGTGGTGTAATAGCGGTGTGGTAAGTGGTGTGTTAGTGGTGTGGTAGTGGTGTAGTAGCGGTGTAATATCGGTGTGGTAGCGGTGTGGTAGTGGTGTGGTAGCGGTGTGGTAGCGGTGTGGTAGTGGTGTGGTAGCGGTGTAGTAGCGGTGTAATAGCGGTGTGGTAGCGGTGTGGTAGTGGTGTAGTAGCGGTGTAGTAGTGGTGTAGTAGCGGTGTGTTAGTGGTGTGGTAGCGGTGTGGTAGTGGTGTGGTAGTGGTGTAGTAGCGGTGTAATAGCGGTGTGGTAGTGGTGTAGTAGCGGTGTGGTAGTGGTGTGGTAGCGGTGTGGTAGCGGTGTGTTAGCGGTGTGGTAGCGGTGTAGTAGCGGTGTAATAGTGGTGTGGTAGTGGTGTGGTAGTGGTGTAGTAGCGGTGTAGTAGCGGTGTGGTAGCGGTGTGGTAGCGGTGTGTTAGTGGTGTGTTAGTGGTGTGGTAGCGGTGTAGTAGCGGTGTAATAGCGGTGTGGTAGTGGTGTGGTAGCGGTGTAGTAGCGGTGTAATAGCGGTGTGGTAGCGGTGTGGTAGTGGTGTAGTAGCGGTGTGGTAGCGGTGTGGTAGTGGTGTAGTAGCGGTGTAGTAGCGGTGTAGTAGCGGTGTGGTAGCGGTGTGGTAGCGGTGTAGTAGCGGTGTAATAGCGGTGTGGTAGTGGTGTGGTGTGGTAGTGGTGTAGTAGCGGTGTAGTAGCGGTGTGGTAGCGGTGTGGTAGTGGTGTAGTAGCGGTGTAATAGCGGTGTGGTAGCGGTGTAGTAGCGGTGTAATAGCGGTGTGGTAGCGGTGTAGTAGCGGTGTAGTAGCAGTGTGGTAGCGGGGTGGTAGCGGTGTGTTAGCGGTGTGGTAGCGGTGTAGTAGCGGTGTGTTAGCGGTGTGGTAGCGGTGTAGTAGCGGTGTAATAGCGGTGTGGTAGTGGTGTAGTAGCGGTGTGGTAGCGGTGTAGTAGCGGTGTAATAGCGGTGTGGTAGTGGTGTAGTAGCGGTGTAATAGCGGTGTGGTAGTGGTGTAGTAGCGGTGTAGTAGCGGTGTAGTAGCAGTGTGGTAGCGGTGTGGTAGCGGAGTTGTAGCGGTGTAATAGCGGTGTGGTAGTGGTGTAGTAGCGGTGTAGTAGCGGTGTAGTAGCGGTGTAGTGGCAGTGTGGTAGTGGTGTGGTAGTGGTGTAGTAGCGGTGTAGTAGCAGTGTGGTAGCGGAGTTGTAGCGGTGTAGTAGCAGTGTGGTAGCGGGGTGGTAGCGGGGTGGTAGCGGTGTGTTAGCGGTGTGGTAGCGGTGTAGTAGCGGTGTGTTAGCGGTGTGGTAGCGGTGTAGTAGCGGTGTAATAGCGGTGTGGTAGTGGTGTAGTAGCGGTGTGGTAGCGGTGTAGTAGCGATGTAATAGCGGTGTGGTAGTGGTGTAGTAGCGGTGTAATAGCGGTGTGGTAGTGGTGTAGTAGCGGTGTAGTAGCGGTGTAGTAGCAGTGTGGTAGCGGTGTGGTAGCGGAGTTGTAGCGGTGTAATAGCGGTGTGGTAGTGGTGTAGTAGCGGTGTAGTAGCAGTGTGGTAGCGGTGTAGTAGCGGTGTAATAGCGGTGTGGTAGTGGTGTAGTAGCGGTGTAATAGCGGTGTGGTAGTGGTGTAATAGCGGTGTGGTAGTGGTGTAGTAGCGGTGTAATAGCGGTGTGGTAGTGGTGTAGTAGCGGTGTAGTAGTGGTGTAGTAGCGGTGTAATAGCGGTGTAGTAGCGGTGTAGTAGCAGTGTGGTAGTGGTGTGGTAGTGGTGTGGTAGTGGTGTAGTAGCGGTGTAGTAGCAGTGTGGTAGCAGTGTGGTAGCGGAGTTGTAGCGGTGTAGTATGTGAATGCTAACACGGTCTGCACACGTGAGTCATCTGTACATGGCAATAGGGCAGAGCTGGGCAGCATAAGTGACAACACTTCACACTGAGGTATGACCAGAGAAAGTACACCAGGACAGTTGGCAAGTATGGGGCAGCTACTTTGGGTCCCACAGCAATGACTAGGCCCAGGGCAGCTGCCCCTTTTGCCCCTCCTTAAAGTATACCCTGCTGGTACAATGAGGGTCCTGAGGGCCCTTCCCTGTAGGAAACAGAATGAAGAGTCCAATGCATAAGGTGGAGGTTGGGAGTTGTGAAGGGCCCAAGAGCCTCCAGGTTCAAACTAGGCTACCTTGTATGGCTGAGGGCTGAGAAGGTAGAGAGCCATGGTGTCAAGTGGCCCTGGGGGTGACGGGGCAGTGCTATGGGTACGGGACCCCGCACTGTGTGAAACTGCACCAGGACATGACACCTATACTTCTTTTCTGCACCACGCCTCATGGCCCAGGGCTTTTGGCAGAGACCAGGGGGAATTGTCTTACCAGGATGTAAATCCTACTTATTGTATGAGCACGGCTCTTGTAGGGTGTGGGGTCTTCACTCATGGATGGTAGGGTCTGCACTCATGGATGGTAGGGTGGGGGTCTGCACTCATGGATTGTAGGGTGGGGGTCTGCACTCATGGATTGTAGGGTGGGGGTCTGCACTCATGGATTGTAGGGTGTAGGGTCTTCACTCATGGATGGTAGGGTGTGGGGTCTTCACTCATGGATGGTAGGGTGTGGGGTCTTCACTCATGGATTGTAGGGTGTGGAGTCTTCACTCATGGATTGTAGGGTGTGGGGTCTTCACTCATGGATGGTAGAGTGTGGAGTCTTCACTCATGGATGGTAGAGTGTGGGGTCTTTACTCATGGATGGTAGAGTGGGGGTCTTTACTCATGGATGGTAGGGTGTGGGTCTTCACTCATGGATGGTAGGGTGTGGGGTCTTCACATATGGATTGTAGGGTGTGGGGTCTTCACTCATGGATTGTAGGGTGTGGGGTCTTCACTCATGGATGGTAGGGTGTGGGGTCTTCACTCATGGATGGTAGGGTGTGGGGTCTTCACTCATGGATGGTATGGTGTGGGGTCTTCACTCATGGATGATAGGGTCTGCACTCATGGATTGTAGGGTGGGGGTCTTCACTCATGGATTGTAGGGTGGGGGTCTTCACTCATGGATTGTATGGTGTAGGGTCTTCACTCATGGATGGTAGGGTGTGGGGTCTTCACTCATGGATGGTAGGGTGTGGGGTCTTTACTCATCGATGGTAGGGTGTGGGGTCTTCATTTATGGATGGTAGGGTGTGGGGTCTTCACTCATGGATGGTAGGGTGTGGGGTCTTCACTCATGGATGGTAGGGTGTGGGGTCTTCACTCATGGATGGTAGGGTGTGGGGTCTTCACTCATGGATTGTAGGGTGTGGGGTCTTCACTCATGGATGGTAGAGTGTGGGATCTTCACTCATGGATGGTAGAGTGTGGGGTCTTTACTCATGGATGGTAGAGTGGGGGTCTTTACTCATGGATGGTAGGGTGTGGGTCTTCACTCATGGATGGTAGGGTGTGGGTCTTCACTCATGGATGGTAGGGTGTGGGGTCTTCACATATGGATTGTAGGGTGTGGGGTCTTCACTCATGGATTGTAGGGTGTGGGGTCTTCACTCATGGATGGTAGGGTGTGGGGTCTTCACTCATGGATGGTAGGGTGTGGGGTCTTCACTCATGGATGGTATGGTGTGGGGTCTTCACTCATGGATGATAGGGTCTGCACTCATGGATTGTAGGGTGGGGGTCTTCACTCATGGATTGTAGGGTGGGGGTCTTCACTCATGGATTGTATGGTGTAGGGTCTTCACTCATGAATGGTAGGGTGTGGGGTCTTCACTCATGGATGGTAGGGTGTGGGGTCTTCACTCATGGATGGTAGGGTGTGGGGTCTTTACTCATCGATGGTAGGGTGTGGGGTCTTCATTTATGGATGGTAGGGTGTGGGGTCTTCACTCATGGATGGTAGGGTGTGGGGTCTTCACTCATGGATGGTAGGGTGTGGGGTCTTCACTCATGGATTGTAGGGTGTGGGGTCTTCACTCATGGATGGTAGAGTGTGGGATCTTCACTCATGGATGGTAGAGTGTGGGGTCTTTACTCATGGATGGTAGAGTGGGGGTCTTTACTCATGGATGGTAGAGTGTGGGGTCTTTACTCATGGATGGTAGAGTGGGGGTCTTCACTCATGGATGGTAGGGTGTGGGTCTTCACTCATGGATGGTAGGGTGTGGGTCTTCACTCATGGATGGTAGGGTGTGGGGTCTTCACATATGGATGGTAGGGTGTGGGTCTTCACTCATGGATGGTAGGGTGTGGGTCTTCACTCATGGATTGTAGGGTGTGGGGTCTTCACATATGGATTGTAGGGTGTGGGGTCTTCACTCATGGATTGTAGGGTGTGCGTCTTCACTTATGGATTGTAGGGTGTGGGGTCTTCACTCATGGATTGTAGGGTGTGGGTCTTCACTCTTGGATGGTAGGGTGTGGGGTCTTCACTCATGGATGGTAGAGTGGGGGTCTTCACTCATGGATGGTAGGGTGTGGGGTCTTCACTCATGAATTGTAGGGTGTGGGGTCTTCACTCTTGGATTGTAGGGTTTGGGTCTTCACTTATGGATTGTAGGGTGTGGGGTCTTCACTTATGGATTGTAGGGTGTGGGTCTTCACTTATGGATTGTAGGGTGTGGGGTCTTCACTCAAGGATTGTAGGGTGTGGGTCTTCACTTATGGATTGTAGGGTGTGGGTCTTCACTTATGGATTGTAGGGTGTGGGGTCTTCACTCAAGGATTGTAGGGTGTGGGTCTTCACTTATGGATTGTAGGGTGTGGGGTCTTCACTCAAGGATTGTAGGGTGTGGGTCTTCACTTATGGATTGTAGGGTGTGGGGTCTTCACTCAAGGATTGTAGGGTGTGGGGTCTTCACTCATGGATTGTAGGGTGTGGGGTCTTCACTCAAGGATTGTAGGGTGTGGGTCTTCACTTATGGATTGTAGGGTGTGGGGTCTTCAGGCCTACAGTGATGTCTAGGTGGAGAATGTATGGCCTTCAGGTTCCTTCCTCTCCTGCCTTGGACGATCTCTCTTCTGGAGAGCCTCTCACCCAGTACTCGTTGGTTGGCTTTGGCTGGTCTCGAGGAGAAGCGTTCACCTGGTCTTTTGTCTAGGTGGACCTGAGTATGCCTTGCCCCATCAGGTGTCTTGTTCCTAGGTGGTTCAGGGAGGGGTCCTTCCTCTTCGGGAGGGGACTATATGACACATCCTAAGTGCACCTTTTTGGGTTCAGTTTGGTGTTTCATTTCTGCACGATCACCGCAGGCTGGGAAAAAAATCATCTTTGAAATAATTTCTGTGTAAAAGTCAACCTATAAAGAAGAAGAAACACCTTCCAATGAGCAGAGGTCCAACGTTCCCACGTTTTCTCTTCTTCCGTCTCCTTCATTGTTTATCTCCAGATATAAACTCTGCCTGAAACTGCTAAATATATCACAGAATTCATCCGTAAAATGTCACAAATGCATCGTTTTCCCATTCCGCGTCTCCAGGATCCCAAATATTGTCACAGCGTGCGCAAATATTCTATTCATAGGAGGCACCGCGGCATTTCATCTATTTTCATTCTAACTTTCTCACAGCAGTCCAGTCATTGAAGGATTAAAAGTAAGACGTGCCGGGCGCACTGAGAACCAGCCGGGGGCGGGGGCTCCACGCTCTGGAGGTATTCGGGTTCTAGGAAGAGGGCAGCTGCCCCGTCTGGGAACCTTCCATGAGACCAATTAGGATTGAGGTGACCAGAAAGTTCCAAGGGAACCTGAACTGAAATAAATATCATTGCTAAGAGTGTGAGCTGCCTGTCTCTAGCTGGAGGAGTCTGATCCAAACAAGCATGCAGCAAGTGAAGTCAATGTCAAGTCATAACTCTTGACATACGTGACTTCAAGTACTGTTGTGTCACAGGCTAGTCACGTTCCTCGGTGCATGTCCTCCACGTGTTAAAAGAGAGCCTGCATACTGTAACCCATTCCTCTCCAGCAGGTTAGTCTGTTTAGACTCAAGCACTGTGGGCTCGGGACTCTCCCCTGAACCCCATTACAGAGGCACCTCCAGCAGGGCCCTGATCTGGCTTAACCAGCACCCCCTGGTAGCCCGTTCCATACCTTCTTCAAACCGCACAGCAACTCACCCCAATAGCAGACTCACCCAACATTGCTTTGTTTCTAGAAGACTTTCCCATCTAGAGGATTGGAGGAGGAGGAGTCCAGAGAGACAAATTCCTTCACCTGTTTACTGAAATGCAGACGAGCCGCAAATTTATATTCCTTCTGTCATCCTGAAGGTGAAGGAACATCATAGGAACAGGAAGCAGAGATGACCAAGCTGAGGAGACGCCCATACCTTGGGGGGGTGGAGTCCTACATCTCATGGCAAAGGGATCCCAACTGTCCTGCACCTATCCTTACTCCTCTTCTTTCCTCCTTCCTTCCTCCTCCTTCCTCTTCCTTCCTCCTCCTTCTTCCGCCTTCCTCCGCCTTCCTCCTCATTCCTCCTCTTCCTTCCTCCTCCTTCCTCTTCCTTCCTC
Source organism: Staurois parvus (assembly GCF_062004578.1). NCBI lineage: Eukaryota > Metazoa > Chordata > Amphibia > Anura > Ranidae > Staurois > Staurois parvus. Next base: position 75,174 of record NW_028319604.1, on the reverse strand, counting down.
CTCCTTCCTCCTCCTCCTTCCTCCTCCTTCCTCCTCCATCCTCCGCCTTCCTCCTCCTTCCTTCTCCTTCCTCCTCCTTCCTCTTCCTTCCTCCTCCTCCTTCCTCCTCTTCCTTCCTCCTCCTCCTCCTTCCTCCGCCTTCCTCTTCCTCCTCTTCCTTCCTTCCTCTTCCTTCCTCCTCCTCCGCCTTCCTCTTCCTCCTCCTTCCTCCTCCTCCTTCCTCTTCCTTCCTCCTCCTTCCTCCTCTTCCTTCCTCCTCCTTCCTCCTCCTTCCCTCCGCCTTCCTCTTCCTCCTCTTCCTTCCTCCTCCTTCCTTCTCCTTCCTCCTCCTCCTCCTTCCTCTTCCTTCCTCCTCCTTCCTCCTTCCTCCTCTTCCTTCCTCCTCCTTCCTCCTCCTCCTTCCTCCTCCTTCCTCCTCCATCCTCCGCCTTCCTCCTCCTTCCTTCTCCTTCCTCCTCCTTCCTCTTCCTTCCTCCTCCTCCTTCCTCCTCTTCCTTCCTCCGCCTTCCTCTTCCTCCTCTTCCTTCCTTCCTCTTCCTTCCTCCTCCTCCACCTTCCACTTCCTCCTCCTTCCTCCTCCTCCTTCCTCTTCCTTCCTCCTCCTTCCTCCTCTTCCTTCCTCCTCCTTCCTCCGCCTTCCTCTTCCTCCTCTTCCTTCCTCCTCCTTCCTTCTCCTCCTCCTTCCTCCTCCATCCTCCTCCTTCCTCTCCTTCCTCCTCCTCCTTCCTCCTCTTCCTTCCTCCTCCTTCCTCCTCTTCCTTCCTCCGCCTTCCTCCTCCTTCCTTTTCCTTCCTCCTCCTTCCTCTTCCTCTTCCTTCCTTCTCCTTCCTCCTCCTTCTCCATCCTCTGCCTTCCTCCTCCTCCTCCTTCCTCCTCCTCCCTTCTCCTTCCTCCTTCCAAGTCCAAAATCTTTTGACTTCAGCCATCAGCCACAGATGACATCATTCCCAACTATGTGCATGGGAGTTTACTTGTCCCATCGTCTCTATACTCCCATCACCCCGTCGTCTCTATACTCCCATCATCCCGTCGTCTCTATACTCCCACCACCTCGTTGTCTCTATACTCCCACCACCCCGTCATCTCTATACTCCCATCACCCCGTCATCTCTATACTCCCACCAGCCCGTCGTCTCTATACTCCCATCACCCCGTCTCTATACTCCCACCATCCCGTCGTCTCTATTCTCCCACCACCCTGTCGTCTCTATACTCCCATCATCCCATCTCTATATTCCCACCACCCCGTCGTCTCTGTACTCCCATCATCCCATCTCTATATTCCCACCACCCCGTCGTCTCTGTACTCCCACCAACCCTGTCGTCTCTATACTCCCACCATCCCGTCGTCTCTATTCTCCCACCACCCTGTCGTCTCTATACTCCCATCATCCCATCTCTATATTCCCACCACCCCGTCGTCTCTGTACTCCCACCAACCCTGTCGTCTCTATACTCCCACCAACCCTGTCGTCTCTATACTCCCACCAGCCCGCCTCTATATTCCCACCAGCCCGTCATCTCTATACTCCCATCACCCCGTCGTCTCTATACTCCCACCAGCCCATCGTCTCTATACTCCCATAATCCCGTCGTCTCTATACTCCCATCACCCCGTCGTCTCTATACTCCCACCAGCCCGTCGTCTCTATACTCCCACCAGCCCGTCGTCTCTATACTCCCATCACCCCGTCGTCTCTATAGTCCCACCAGCCCGTCATCTCTATACTCCCACCACCCCGTCGTCTCTATACTCCCACCACCCCGTCGTCTCTATACTCCCACCACCCCGTCATCTCTATACTCCCACCACCCCGTCGTCTCTATACTCCCATCACCCCGTCGTCTCTATACTCCCATCACCCCGTCTCTATATTCCCATCACCCCGTCATCTCTATACTCCCACCACCCCGTCGTCTCTATACTCCCATCACCCCGTCGTCTCTATACTCCCATCACCCCGTCTCTATATTCCCATCACCCCGTCGTCTCTATACTCCCACCACCCCGTCATCTCTATACTCCCACCACCCCGTCGTCTCTATACTCCCATCACCCCGTCGTCTCTATACTCCCACCACCCCGTCGTCTCTATACTCCCATCACCCCGTCTCTATACTCCCATCACCCCGTCTCTATATTCCCATCACCCCGTCGTCTCTATACTCCCACCACCCCGTCTCTATATTCCCATCACCCCGTCGTCTCTATACTCCCACCACCCCGTCGTCTCTATACTCCCATCACCCCGTGGTCTCTATACTCCCATCACCCCGTCTCTATACTCCCATCACCCCGTGGTCTCTATACTCCCATCACCCCGTCTCTATACTCCCACCAACCCTGTCGTCTCTATACTCCCACCAGCCCGCCTCTATATTCCCACCAGCCCGTCATCTCTATACTCCCATCATCCCGTCGTCTCTATACTCCCATCACCCCGTCGTCTCTATACTCCCACCAGCCCGTCGTCTCTATACTCCCACCAGCCCGTCGTCTCTATACTCCCATCACCCCGTCGTCTCTATAGTCCCACCAGCCCGTCGTCTCTATACTCCCATCACCCCGTCGTCTCTGTACTCCCACCACCCCGTCGTCTCTATAGTCCCACCACCCCGTCGTCTCTATACTCCCACCACCCCGTCGTCTCTATACTCCCACCACCCCGTCGTCTCTATACTCCCACCACCCCGTCGTCTCTATACTCCCATCACCCCGTCGTCTCTATACTCCCATCACCCCGTCTCTATATTCCCATCACCCTGTCGTCTCTATACTCCCACCACCCCGTCGTCTCTATACTCCCATCACCCCGTCGTCTCTATACTCCCATCACCCCGTCGTCTCTATACTCCCATCACCCCGTCTCTATATTCCCATCACCCCGTCGTCTCTATACTCCCACCACCCCGTCGTCTCTATACTCCCATCACCCCGTCGTCTCTATACTCCCATCACCCCGTCGTCTCTATACTCCCATCACCCCGTCTCTATATTCCCATCACCCCGTCGTCTCTATACTCCCACCACCCCGTCGTCTCTATACTCCCATCACCCCGTCGTCTCTATACTCCCATCACCCCGTCGTCTCTATACTCCCATCACCCCGTCGTCTCTATACTCCCATCACCCCGTCTCTATACTCCCATCATCCCATCCAGCGTTGGATGGACATCCTTGCTCTACACCGACTTCCTGTCAGAGACAATGGTAGACGGTCTGCGAGAGATATATCAGCTTGGCTGCTTGTAGTTTCCATCAGGGGTGCATGCACCAGGGTGACAACACAAGAAAACAATGGAGAGATTGTTGTCACCCCACAACAGGAAGTGGCTGAACAAGGACCTCCACGGCAGGGTCACCAGAGACTCTTTTCAGGGGGTACACTGAGAACAACTCTGGAAATGCCATTCAGAGGGTTGAACCTATATGAGATTTAGTGAGGGGGTGGGGACCTTCCATTAGTGAGAAGTCCATATATGAGCATCAATGAGCTCAGAGCCGACCATCCGAAGCCAGCGAGGTCAGAACACGACGTGTAGCAGATGCTGCTCTCTGCATGTGTGCCGGTTATCGCCGAAATAGATGAGTCTCAGGACAGGTCTCATCATGGCCGCATAGAAGAGGTCAGTGTGACCTTCCCTGAGCAGAGAACTCCACCATCGATACACAATGAAGGCGGCTCAGATCCTTCACCGTTATACAAAGAACATGAAACCGCGTCGTCTCTATACTCCCATCACCCCGTCGTCTCTATACTCCCATCACCCCGTCGTCTCTATACTCCCATCACCCCGTCTCTATACTCCCATCACCTCGTCGTCTCTATACTCCCATCACCCCGTCGTCTCTGTACTCCCATCACCTCGTTGTCTCTATACTCCCATCACCTCGTCTCTATACTCCCATCACCTCGTTGTCTCTATACTCCCATCACCCCGTCGTCTCTATACTCCCATCACCCCGTCGTCTCTATACTCCCATCACCCCGTCGTCTCTATACTCCCATCACCCCGTCGTCTCTATACTCCCATCACCCCGTCGTCTCTATACTCCCATCACCCCATCTCTATACTCCCATCACCCCGTCGTCTCTATACTCCCATCACCCCGTCGTCTCTATACTCCCATCACCCCGTCGTCTCTATACTCCCATCACCCCGTCGTCTCTATACTCCCATCACCCCCGTCGTCTCTATACTCCCATCACCCCGTCGTCTCTATACTCCCATCACCCCGTCGTCTCTATACTCCCACCACCCCGTCGTCTCTATACTCCCATCACCCCGTCGTCTCTATACTCCCATCACCCCGTCGTCTCTATACTCCCATCACCCCGTCGTCTCTATACTCCCATCACCCCGTCGTCTCTATACTCCCATCACCCCGTCGTCTCTATACTCCCATCACCCCGTCGTCTCTATACTCCCATGAAGGCGGCTCAGATCCTTCACCGTTATACAAAGAACATGAAACCGCGCCAATGGCAGAACAAACCTGAGATGAAGATTCACCGCGAGCGAGCCGGGCGACATTCACCATCGCATACAAATCTGCAACAACGAGCCGCGCTTAGCCAATGTAGACAACTCCGCCGTGCCGGAAAATCCAACCAATCAGAGAGATCCCAACACAAAATGTCCACAAAGACGTGGCGAAGGCCACATGAAGGTGACAGACCCCACCCCTGAGAGTCACCGCGACAGACCCCACCCCCGAGAGTCACTGCGACAGACCCCACCCCTGACAGTCACAGACCCCACCCCTGAGAGTCACCGCGACAGACCCCACCCCGGAGAGTCACTGCGACAGACCCCACCCCTGAGAGTCACTGACCCCACCCCTGAGAGTCACCGCGACAGACCCCACCCCCGAGAGTCACTGTGACAGACCCCACCCCCGAGAGTTACTGCGACAGACCCCACCCCCGAGAGTCACTGCGACAGACCTCACCCCCGAGAGTCACTGCGACAGACCCCACCCCCGAGAGTCACTGCGACACACCCCACCCCCGAGAGTCACTGCGACAGACCCCACCCCCGAGAGTCACTGTGACAGACCCCACCCCTGAGAGTCACTGCGACAGACCCCACCCCCGAGAGTCACCGCGACAGACCCCACCCCCGAGAGTCACTGCGACAGACCCCACCCCTGACAGTCACAGACCCCACCCCTGAGAGTCACCGCGACAGACCCCACCCCCGAGAGTCACTGCGACAGACCCCACCCCCAAGAGTTACTGCGACAGACCCCACCCCCGAGAGTCACTGCGACAGACCTCACCCCCGAGAGTCACTGCGACAGACCCCACCCCCGAGAGTCACTGCGACACACCCCACCCCCGAGAGTCACTGCGACAGACCCCACCCCCGAGAGTCACTGCGACAGACCCCACCCCTGAGAGTCACAGATCCCACCCCCGAGAGTCACTGCGACAGACCCCACCCCTGAGAGTCACAGATCCCACCCCTGAGAGTCACCGCGACAGACCCCACCTCAGAGAGTAACTGCGACAGACCCCACCCCCGAGAGTCTCTGCGACAGACCCCACCCCTGAGAGTCACTGCAACAGACCCCACCCCGAGAATCACTGCGACAGACCCCACCCCCGAGAGTCACAGACCCCACCCCTGAGAGTCACCGCGACAGACCCCACCCTCAAGAGTCACAGACCCCACCTACGAGAGTCACCGCGACAGACCACCCACCCCCGAGAGTCACAGACCCCGCCCCCCGAGAGTCACTGCGACAGACCCCACCCCCGAGAGTCACTGCGACAGACCCCGACCCCGAGAGTCACTGCAACAGACCCCACCCCCGAGAGTCACCACAACAGACCCCCCCCACCGATAGTCACAGACCCTACCTACGAGAGTCACAGCGACAGACCCCCAAGAGTCACTGAGATAGACCCCACCCCCGAGAGTCACCGCGACAGACCCCACCCCCGAGAGTCACAGACCCCACCTACGAGAGACAATGCGACAGACCCCACTGGAACCCGGACTTCTAGAGGGGACTGCAGGATAGCCTCTTGCCTGACCATGGTCCTGGCGTCTGAGGGGGCTCTATTCTATGGTGTGTGCCTGGGGGGGGGACCTCTGTAGTCCATGTCTCCCCAAAACACACAGAACTGGAGGACCAGGATACAGATTTGGGGTCTCTGTGCCCAAACTAGCATTGACTGCTTCAACCACCCCGAGAATTAGAGACTCTACAGGAGTGCAGGGGTCAGGTCTATGTAATAGACAGCATAGCTGACAACACTGACAGGGGGTCTCCCCCCCTCCATCCAACACTGACAGGGGGTCTCACCCCTCCCCCTCCATCCAACACTGACAGGGGGTCTCATCCCTCCCCCTCCATCCAACACTGACAGGGGGTCTCACCCCTCCCCCTCCATCCAACACTGACAGGGGGTCTCACCCCTCCATCCAACACTGACAGGGGGTCTCATCCCCCCCCTCCATCCAACACTGACAGGGGGTCTCATCCCTCCCCCTCCATCCAACACTGACAGGGGGTCTCATCCCTCCCCCTCCATCCAACACTGACAGGGGGTCTCCTCCCTCCCCCTCCATCCAACACTGACAGGGGGTCTCACCCCTCCATCCAACACTGACAGGGGGTCTCCCCCCCTCCATCCAACACTGACAGGGGGTCTCACCCTTCCCCCTCCATCCAACACTGACAGGGTGTCTCCTCCCTCCCCCTCCATCCAACTCTGACAGGGGGTCTCCTCCCTCCCCCTCCATCCAACACTGACAGGGGGTCTCACCCTTCCCCCTCCATCCAACACTGACAGGGGGTCTCCTCCCTCCCCCTCCATCCAACACTGACAGGGGGTCTCACCCTTCCCCCTCCATCCAACACTGACAGGGGGTCTCCTCCCTCCCCCTCCATCCAACACTGACAGGGGGTCTCCTCCCTCTCCCTCCATCCAACACTGACAGGGGGTCTCACCCTTCCCCCTCCATCCAACACTGACAGGGGGTCTCACCCTTCCCCCTCCATCCAACACTGACAGGGGGTCTCCTCCCTCCCCCTCCATCCAACACTGACAGGGGGTCTCACCCTTCCCCCTCCATCCAACACTGACAGGGGGTCTCCTCCCTCCCCCTCCATCCAACACTGACAGGGGGTCTCCTCCCTCCCCCTCCATCCAACACTGACAGGGGGTCTCATCCCCCCACCATCCAACACTGACAGGGGGTCTCACCCCCCCCCCCTCCATCCAACACTGACAAGGGGTCTCACCCCTCCCCCTCCATCCAACACTGACAAGGGGTCTCCTCCCTCCCCCCTCCATCCAACACTGACAGGGGGTCTCACCCCTCCCCCTCCATCCAACACTGACAGGGGGTCTCACCCCCCCCCCCCCTCCATCCAACACTGACAAGGGGTCTCACCCCTCCCCCTCCATCCAACACTGACAAGGGGTCTCCCCCCTCCCCCCTCCATCCAACACTGACAAGGGGTCTCACCCCTCCCCCTCCATCCAACACTGACAGGGGGTCTCCTCCCTCCCCCTCCATCCAACACTGACAGGGGGTCTCCCCCCTCCCCCCTCCATCCAACACTGACAAGGGGTCTCACCCCTCCCCCTCCATCCAACACTGACAGGGGGTCTCCCCCCTCCCCCTCCATCCAACACTGACAGGGGGTCTCCTCCCTCCCCCTCCATCCAACACTGACAGGGGGTCTCCTCCCTCCCCCTCCATCCAACACTGACAGGGGGTCTCCCCCCTCCCCCTCCATCCAACACTGACAGGGGGTCTCATCCCCCCCCTCCATCCAACACTGACAGGGGGTCTCATCCCTCCCCCTCCATCCAACACTGACAGGGGGTCTCATCCCCCCTCCATCCAACACTGACAGGGGGTCTCATCCCTCCCCCTCCATCCAACACTGACAAGGGGTCTCACCCCTCCCCCTCCATCCAACACTGACAGGGGGTCTCCTCCCTCCCCCTCCATCCAACACTGACAGGGGGTCTCCCCCCTCCCCCCTCCATCCAACACTGACAAGGGGTCTCACCCCTCCCCCTCCATCCAACACTGACAGGGGGTCTCCCCCCTCCCCCTCCATCCAACACTGACAGGGGGTCTCCTCCCTCCCCCTCCATCCAACACTGACAGGGGGTCTCCTCCCTCCCCCTCCATCCAACACTGACAGGGGGTCTCCCCCCTCCCCCTCCATCCAACACTGACAGGGGGTCTCATCCCCCCCCTCCATCCAACACTGACAGGGGGTCTCATCCCTCCCCCTCCATCCAACACTGACTGGGGGTCTCACCCCTCCCCCTCCTTCCAACACTGACAGGGGGTCTCATCCCTCCCCCTCCATCCAACACTGACAGGGGGTTTCATCCCCCCCCTCCATCCAACACTGACAGGGGGTCTCATCCCTCCCCCTCCATCCAACACTGACAGGGGGTCTCCCCCCTCCCCCTCCATCCAAAACCAACAGGGGTCTCATCCCTCCCCCTCCATCCAACACTGACAGGGGGTCTCATCCCTCCCCCTCCATCCAACACTGACAGGGGTCTCACCCCTCCCCCTCCATCCAACACTGACAGGGGGTCTCACCCCTCCCCCTCCATCCAACACTGACAGGGGGTCTCACCCCTCCCCCCTCCATTCAACACTGACAGGGGGTCTCACCCCTCCATCCAACACTGACAGGGGGTCTCACCCCTCCCCCTCCATCCAACACTGACAGGGGGTTTCACCCCTCCCCCTCCATCCAACACTGACAGGGGGTCTCCTCCATCCAACACTGACAGGGGGTCTCACCCCTCCCCCTCCATCCAACACTGACAGGGGGTCTCCTCCATCCAACACTGACAGGGGGTCTCACCCCTCCTCCTCCATCCAACACTGACAGGGGTCTCATCCCCCCCTCCATCCAACACTGACATGGGGTCTCACCCCTCCTCCTCCATCCAACACTGACAGGGGGTCTCATCCCTCCCCCTCCATCCAACACTGACATGGGGTCTCCCCCCTCCCCCTCCATCCATCACTGACAGGGGGTCTCACCCTCCCCCTCCATCCAACACTGACAGGGGGTCTCACCCCTCCCCCTCCATCCAACACTGACAGGGGGTCTCACCCCTCCCCCTCCATCCAACACTGACAGGGGGTCTCACCCCTCCCCCTCCATCCAACACTGACAGGGGGTCTCATCCCTCCCCCTCCATGCAACACTGACAGGGGGTCTCATCCCCCCTCCATGCAACACTGACAGGGGGTCTCACCCTCCCCCTCCATCCAACACTGACAGGGGGTCTCACCCCTCCCCCTCCATCCCAACACTGACAGGGGGTCTCACCCTCCCCCTCCATCCAACACTGACAGGGGGTCTCATCCCCCCACCATCCAACACTGACAGGGGGTCTCACCCCTCCCCCTCCATCCAACACTGACAGGGGGTCTCATCCCTCCCCCTCCATCCAACACTGACAGGGGGTCTCCCCCTCCATCCAACACCGACAGGGGGTCTCATCCCTCCCCCTCCATCCAACACTGACAGGGGGTCTCATTCCTCCCCCCTCCATCCAACACTGACAGGGGGTCTCATTCCTCCCCCCTCCATCCAACACTGACAGGGGGTCTCCCCCTCCATCCAACACCGACAGGGGGTCTCATCCCTCCCCCTCCATCCAACACTGACAGGGGGTCTCACCCCTGCCCCCTCCATCCAACACTGACAGGGGGTCTCATTCCTCCCCCCTCCATCCAACACTGACAGGGGGTCTCCCCCTCCATCCAACACCGACAGGGGGTCTCATCCCTCCCCTCCATCCAACACTGACAGGGGGTCTCACCCCTGCCCCCTCCATCCAACACTGACAGGGGGTCTCATCCCTCCCCCTCCATCCAACACTGACAGGGGGTCTCATCCCTCCCCCTCCATCCAACACTGACAGGGGGTCTCATCCCTCCCCCTCCATCCAACACTGACAGGGGGTCTCATCCCTCCCCCCTCCATCCAACACTGACAGGGGGTCTCATTCCTCCCCCCTCCATCCAACACTGACAGGGGGTCTCCCCCTCCATCCAACACCGACAGGGGGTCTCATCCCTCCTCCTCCATCCAACACTGACAGGGGGTCTCACCCCTGCCCCCTCCATCCAACACTGACAGGGGGTCTCATTCCTCCCCCCTCCATCCAACACTGACAGGGGGTCTCATTCCTCCCCCCTCCATCCAACACTGACAGGGGGTCTCCCCCCTCCCCCCTCCCCCTGGAATCCTGGAAAGGCTGGTAAAGCGCCACCTATGGACAGTTTTGGGTACTGAAGTGCACAATGGCAGGTTTGGTATCTATGTACTCGTCACAACTTCATCTTTTATATTTATTTTTATATATTTATTATCTTTTATATTTTACCTATAAATTGTGTACAATATACTGTGTGGGGCGTGAAAATGTATTTCATTCCTGAAAATCCGCATTAGAGAAATATCTGCGCAAATGTCGTGCAACATTAAAGAAAACTCTTTACTGCCAGGCCTGCTTATCGAACGGACCTGACACTGGGGGGGGTACACACGCTGCTGGTGTGGGGGGGGAGGGGGGTTGTACACACGCTGCTGGTGTGTGTGGGGGGAGGAGTAACACATGCTGCTGGTGTGGGGGGGGGTACACACGCTGCTGGTGTGGGGGGGGTACACACGCTGCTGGTGTGGGTGGGTACACACACTGCTGGTGTGGGGGGGTATACCACACTGCTGGTGTGGGGGGGGTACACACGCTGCTGGTGTGGGGGGGTACACACGCTGCTATTGTGGGGGGGAGGGGGGTTGTACACACGCTGCTGGTGTGGGGGGGGGTATACACACTGCTGGTGTGGGGGGGGTACACACGCTGCTGGTGTGGGGGGGGTACACACACTGCTGGTGTGGGGGGGGTACACACTGCTGGTGTGGGGGGGGGGGTACACACGCTGCTGGTGTGGGGGGGTACACACGCTGCTATTGTGGGGGGGGAGGGGGGTTGTACACACGCTGCTGGTGTGGGGGGGGTACACACACTGCTGGTGTGGGGGGGGTATACACACTGCTGGTGTGGGGGGGGGGGTACACACGCTGCTGGTGTGGGGGGGTACACACGCTGCTATTGTGGGGGGGAGGGGGGTTGTACACACACTGCTGGTGTGGGGGGGGGTACACACGCTGCTGGTGTGGGGGGGTACACACACTGCTATTGTGGGGGGGAGGGGGGTTGTACACACGCTGCTGGTGTGGGGGGGGTACACACGCTGCTGGTGTGGGGGGGGGTATACACACTGCTGGTGTGGGGGGGTACACACACTGCTGGTGTGGGGGGGGGTACACACACTGCTGGTGTGGGGGGGGTACACACACTGCTGGTGTGGGGGGGTATACACGCTGCTGGTGTGGGGGGGTATACACGCTGCTGGTGTGTGTGTGTGGGGGGGTACACATGCTGCTGGTGTGGGGGGGGGGTACACACACTGCTGGTGTGGGGGGGGGTACACATGCTGCTGGTGTGGGGGGGGGTATACACACTGCTGGTGTGGGGGGGTATACACGCTGCTGGTGTGGGGGGGGTACACATGCTGCTGGTGTGGGGGGGGTACACATGTTGCTGGTGTGGGGGGGTACACATGCTGCTGGTGTGGGGGGGGGGTTACACACGCTGCTGGTCGTTGTACCCGCCCGGAGTGTTTTATTCTGACTCCATTGGATAGGCAGCCGCATGTTCATTTCCAGACCCCCCCAATATAGGCCAACCCCCCCCATATGTGCCCCCACCCCATATATCCCCGGCTCCACGCCCGTCAGCACACCCATAATATGGCGGGTGCCCCCAGGTTTGACATGTTGGGTATCTATTTTCTCGGCACAACCTCATTTTTTTATATCTTACCAAAACTTCGGGTCATTTATTGTGTTTTTTTGCTCTAAAACTAACTTTTGTGTATTTTTTACTCAAATTTTACATTTCCTAGACATTTCCGCTCATATCGCATGACATGAAGAATTGGAACTGCCCCCATTGTATTCCCCGGGGTCTCTGCTGTCAGAAAATATATCATCTTTGGGGGGTTTACGCAATCTTCAGGGATAAAGCGATTCTTTAAATGTGCGAGCAAAAAAAAAAAAAAAATGGAAACGCCTCCGGCAGCGAAGGGGTTAAAGTAATTTTTAGCCCCAAAAAATGCCGATTTTAACATCTGTGCGAAAAATAAAAAAAAACTGTCCCGGTAGACGAGAGGTTAAAGGGGAACCCCGCCCCAAATGTTTGTGTTCTAGCTTTATACAGAGCAGACAAGGGTTAGACCCCCCATCCCCCCATCCAGTTTTTATTGCTGTCTGTGTCCCCACTGGAGAGATCTTCCCTTCTGTTCCGATGGGGACACCGGCAGACACGTCTCTCCTCCTTCACAATAAAAGGCTGCGGCGGCCGGAGTTCCACTTTAAATGAATAAAGTCATGAGGAGGTGATGAAGAGAAGATCTCCATGTGGGGGGGGGGAGGGGGGGGGCAGATTTACTGAAGGCGGATAGACTGGGCTCCAGAACTTAGGAAAGGAGGCGGGGCTTCACTTTGCAATGAATACCCAATCACCTGCAAAGGAAATGTAAAAATACAGAATTTTACTTGCAGATGATTGGCTGATGGAAGTCAGCAGAGCACCCCCTCATTTATTGGAGGAATGCCCCTGCAGAGCGCTCCGTCTATCTGCCTATCCCCCCCCCATGTGAGCACACGGAATATCGGGGGTGGGGGATCTCCTCCGGTATATATGAGATGGGATCTGGGATCCCGAGGAAGGCTGCCGGCCGGTGATGTGATTTTTCCATTTTCTCCCCCCGGCATGCTTACATTTCCCAGGCCGCCTGCAATGCCTTGGCACCCGCCCAGAGCTGGGACTGATGGCAACAATCGGCGGCTTAGACAATATGGTGGGCCTCCCGTACCGACGCTCAACACAGACCACCAATAAAACGGTTCTTCATGGAAATCTCACTTCGAGGTCACCGTGTGGTAATGGAAAATGAAACCAGAACCACCAACGCTCAGACTACAGGAGTGCAGGAGCAGAGTCTGGCCCCTTTCCCAGGAAGCATCATGGGTCATAGAGGTGGACCTGAGCACTGTCCCGGGACCAGACTGGAGGGACAACATGAGGGACGTGTGTGGGGCTAGATCCCCCTGACACGGCTACCACATGGAGGCAACATGGGTCATAGATGTGGACCTGAACACTGTCCCAGGACCAGACTGCAGGGACAACATGAGGGACGTGTGTGGGGCTAGACCCCCCTGACACCCCTACTCCATGGAGGCAACAGGGGTCATAGATGTGGACCTGAACACTGTCCCGGGACCAGACTGGAGGGACAACATGAGGGACGTGTGTGGGGCTAGATCCCCCTGACACCGCTACTACATGGAGGCAACATGGGTCATAGATGTGGACCTGAACACTGTCCCGGGACCAGACTGGAGGGACAACATGAGAGACGTGTGTGGGGCCAGATCCCCCTGACACGGCTACCACATGGAGGCAACATGGGTCATAGATGTGGACCTGAACACTGTCCCAGGACCAGACTGCAGGGACAACATGAGGGACGTGTGTGGGGCTAGACCCCCCTGACACCCCTACTCCATGGAGGCAACAGGGGTCATAGATGTGGACCTGAACACTGTCCCGGGACCAGACTGGAGGGACAACATGAGGGACATGTGTGGGGCTAGACCCCCCTGACACCGCTACTACATGGAGGCAACATGGGTCATAGATGTGGACCTGAACACTGTCCCGGGACCAGACTGGAGGGACAACATGAGGGACGTGTGTGGGGCTAGACCCCCCTGACACCCCTACTCCATGGAGGCAACAGGGGTCATAGATGTGGACCTGAACACTGTCCCGGGACCAGACTGGAGGGACAACATGAGGAACATGTGTGGGGCTAGACCCCCCTGACACCGCTACTACATGGAGGCAACATGGGTCATAGATGTGGACCTGAACACTGTCCTGGGACCAGACTGGAGGGACAACATGAGGAACATGTGTGGGGCTAGACCCCCCTGACACCCCTACTCCATGGAGGCATCATGGGTCATAGATGTGGACCTGAACACTGTCCCGGGACCAGACTGGAGGGACAACATGAGGGACGTGTGCGGGGCTAGATCCCCCTGACACGGCTACCACATGGAGGCAACATGGGTCATATATGTGGACCTGAACACTGTCCCAGGACCAGACTGCAGGGACAACATGAGGGACATGTGTGGGGCTAGACCCCCCTGACACCTCTACTCCATGGAGGCAACAGGGGTCATAGATGTGGACCTGAACACTGTCCCGGGACCAGACTGGAGGGACAACATGAGGAACATGTGTGGGGCTAGACCCCCCTGACACCGCTACTACATGGAGGCAACATGGGTCATAGAGGTGGACCTGAACACTGTCCTGGGACCAGACTGGAGGGACAACATGAGGAACATGTGTGGGGCTAGACCCCCCTGACACCCCTACTCCATGGAGGCATCATGGGTCATAGATGTGGACCTGAACACTGTCCCGGGACCAGACTGGAGGGACAACATGAGGAACGTGTGTGGGGCTAGATCCCCCTGACACGGCTACCACATGGAGGCAACATGGGTCATAGATGTGGACCTGAACACTGTCCCAGGACCAGACTGCAGGGACAACATGAGGGACGTGTGTGGGGCTAGACCCCCCTGACACCCCTACTCCATGGAGGCAACAGGGGTCATAGATGTGGACCTGAACACTGTCCCGGGACCAGACTGGAGGGACAACATGAGAGACGTGTGTGGGGCTAGACCCCCCTGACACCCCTACTCCATGGAGGCAACAGGGGTCATAGATGTGGACCTGAACACTGTCCCGGGACCAGACTGGAGGGACAACATGAGGAACATGTGTGGGGCTAGACCCCCCTGACACCGCTACTACATGGAGGCAACATGGGTCATAGATGTGGACCTGAACACTGTCCCGGGACCAGACTGGAGGGACAACATGAGGGACATGTGTGGGGCTAGACCCCCCTGACACCGCTACTACATGGAGGCAACATGGGTCATAGATGTGGACCTGAACACTGTCCCGGGACCAGACTGGAGGGACAACATGAGGGACGTGTGTGGGGCTAGATCCCCCTGACACGGCTACCACATGGAGGCAACATGGGTCATATATGTGGACCTGAACACTGTCCCAGGACCAGACTGCAGGGACAACATGAGGGACGTGTGTGGGGCTAGACCCCCCTGACACCTCTACTCCATGGAGGCATCATGGGTCATAGATGTGGACCTGAACACTGTCCCGGGACCAGACTGGAGGGACAACATGAGGGACGTGTGTGGGGCTAGATCCCCCTGACACGGCTACCACATGGAGGCAACATGGGTCATATATGTGGACCTGAACACTGTCCCAGGACCAGACTGCAGGGACAACATGAGGGACATGTGTGGGGCTAGACCCCCCTGACACCTCTACTCCATGGAGGCAACAGGGGTCATAGATGTGGACCTGAACACTGTCCCGGGACCAGACTGGAGGGACAACATGAGGAACATGTGTGGGGCTAGACCCCCCTGACACCGCTACTACATGGAGGCAACATGGGTCATAGATGTGGACCTGAACACTGTCCCGGGACCAGACTGGAGGGACAACATGAGGAACATGTGTGGGGCTAGACCCCCCTGACACCGCTACTACATGGAGGCAACATGGGTCATAGATGTGGACCTGAACACTGTCCCGGGACCAGACTGGAGGGACAACATGAGGGACGTGTGTGGGGCTAGATCCCCCTGACACCCCTACTCCATGGAGGCAACATGGGTTATAGATGTGGACCTGAACACTGTCCCGGGACCAGACTGGAGGGACAACATGAGGGACGTGTGTGGGGCTAGACCCCCCTGACACCGCTACTACATGGAGGCAACATGGGTCATAGATGTGGACCTGAACACTGTCCCGGGACCAGACTGGAGGGACAACATGAGGGACATGTGTGGGGCTAGATCCCCCTGACACCGCTACTACATGGGGGCAACATGGGTCATAGATGTGGACCTGAACACTGTCCTGGGACCAGACTGGAGAGACAACATGAGGGACATGTGTGGGGCTAGACCCCCCTGACACCGCTACTACATGGGAGCAACATAGGTCATAGATGTGGACCTGAACACTGTCCCGGGACCAGACTGCAGGGACAACATGAGGAACATGTGTGGGGCTAGACCCCCGACATGGCTACTACATGGAGGCAACATGGGTCATAGATGTGGACCTGAACACTTTCTAAGCACCAAACTGGAGGGACAACATGAGGGACGTGTGTGGGGCTAGACCCCCCTGACACCGCTACTACATGGAGGCAACAGGGGTCATAGACAGGGGTAGACTGACCATTAGAGCACTCGGGCTTTTTTGGATGTGGGTGAGGACACAGAGGCCCCATGACCTCCTATTGCCTGGGGGCCCCATTTGTTGTCAGTCCGCCCCTGGTCATATATGTTGACCTCAACACTGTCCCGGGACCAGACTGCAGGGACAACGTGAGGGACGTGTGTGGGGCTAGACCCCCTGACACCGCTACTACATGGGGGGCAACATGGGTCATATATGTGGACCTCAACACTGTCCCGGGACCAGACTTGAGGGACAACATGAGGGACGTGTGTGGGGCTAGACACCCCTGACACCGCTACTCCATGGAGGCAACAGGGGTCATAGATGTGGACCTGAGCACTGTCCCGGGACCAGACTGGAGGGACAACGTGAGGGACGTGTGTGGGGCTAGACCCCCCTGACACGGCTACCACATGGAGGCAACATGGGTCATAGATGTGGACCTGAACACTTTCTAAGCACCAGACTGGAGGGACAACATGAGGGACGTGTGTGGGGCTAGACACCACTGCCCTACGAAAGATTGGAGGGACAATAGGAATGACGAGTCTTGGGCTAGACCCCCCTGACACCGCTACTCCATGAAGGCAACATGAATCATAGATGTGGACCTGAACACTGTCCTGCGACCAGACTGGTGGGGCAACATGAGGGACGTGTGTGAGGCTAGACCCCCCTGACTTCGCTGCTCCATGGAGGCACCATGAATCATATATGTGGACCTGAACACTGTCCTGGGACCAGACTGGTGGGGCAACATGAGGGACGTGTGTGAGGCTAGACCCCCTGACACCGCTACTCCATGAAGGCAACATGAATCATATATGTGGACCTGAACACTGTCCTGGGACCAGACTGGTGGGGCAACATGAGGGACGTGTGTGAGGCTAGACCCCCCTGACTTTGCTGCTCCATGGAGGCAACATGGATTGTAGATGTGGACCTGAACACTGTCCTGAGACCAGACTGGAGGGGCAACATGAGGGACGTGTGTGAGGCTAGACCCCCCTGACTTTGCTGCTCCATGGAGGCAACATGGATTGTAGATGTGGACCTGAACACTGTCCTGAGATCAAACTGGAGGGACAACATGAGGGTAACTCTGGCAAAGTGACAGTTAGGGTGCTGGACTCTCTGGACAGTAAAGATCTTTCTGCAGGACCCTCCTATCTGGCAGTCATCCTTCTTCTCTTGGAGTCATCTTCCCGAAGGGCTGCATCAAACTTCAGGTCTACAGACCCAAGCCTTTCTCTTGGCCAAAGTCCTCACCAGGTGGCAGGACTAGGAGGCCCAGAGAGGCACTGCACGTCCTCCACAGGGCAGAGCCTTGGGGGGCAAGAGAGCTTCAAAGAAGTCCCCCCATGTATTTATACTCTCTCCCAGTATGCACCACTGCCCACAAATCCCCTAGTGGGTGGATAGGGTACCCCCCATATTAATGCCAGGAAAACTCCCCAGCAGCAACAGGAAGCAAAACAATCACCTGAGTTTAGGGGTAACTTACAGAAAGCAGATGATAGAGATCAGCTTAGGCTGGATACAACATTGAGAGTAGAGCCAGCCAACCTACCTACCTACCTACCTACCTTCCTAGAAAGCTTCTCGTGTAAAGAACTCAGTAGCTCAAGCTGTAAAAGAGCAGAAAAAGAGAACCACATGGCAGGCCACATGGCAGCGACTAACTAACCGAGGCGCACACGTGCGGCCGTGACTTGGGGTACGAGGGAATAAAGGGGACTTAACTTAGAATATATAAAACCGTATATAAGATCAGCCGTGACACACATTTACAGCCCGCACTACCTCTTGGCCACCACCAGATGGAGACTCCACTCCAATCCAGATGGCTGACCACACACTGGCAGATACAAATCTTACATACAATCTGGTGCACTGATTAGAGTTGAGAAGCAGCTTAGTAATTACACCCTTCTAGAGTCCCTCCAGCTACCTACAGCTTGAACCCCGGTGTTATCACCCTTCCACTGTCCACACCCCCCCCCCACACCAGACACACCACAAAAGGTAGCCTGCCACCACCCAGCAGTTTATCCGCAGAACGGTCTGCTGAGACACCCCACACACACAGATCTCTGTCTGGCTGATCTGTTACCTTTTACAATCTGCACGCAATCTGCCCACACACAGTGCAATTGCATACAGATTGGCAATGAGCTTGACTGAGCGTATAAAGGCACCAAAATCCAATACAATCTAATCTCTCCAATCTAGTCTCTCCAATCTGATCTCTCCAATCTGATCTCTCCAATCTGATCTCTCCGGAGATATGAGCCCGAGCTTAAATACACAGAAGTCACTAATTAATTTTAAGATTTATTATCCCAAAAAGTGGGTGGTGCATAAAATATGTACAAAGTATAAAAAGTTACAGAAATACAAGATACACAAATGACTTCACTATAAAATAAAAGGGAATAAAAGACAGAATAAAACTTTTACCGAGATCTATCCTGCAACTGGAGCAAGTCAGAGCGTCAGCAATCCGTCAGTCAAATCGAACCGGCTCTGTACGAATCACACTGTCCCAATGTCAGAGTCCTCAATTTTTGGGGATATGGATGTAGGCGGGACATTAGTGCTTGGCCAATTGACCCTGGGGGGTGTTCCTGTACCCTCCCACAGGATGTTCTGGGTGCTGACCTGCCCAAAGTCAATCGGGCCAAGACCGACTTGAATCACCAAGTCGAGGATTGGATTTCTGACACCAGTGCAACAGTCCAATTGCGACAGTACCAAACACTGTTTCACTGTCGCAATTTAGTGCCACCTAACCATTTCCTGCATTTTTCTGGCCTTCTACCTAAGTCACAAATACAGTTTTTATATGCCGATGTGACCCAAAGAGTGCCCCATCAGAGGGAAGTACTTTCATCTCTCTGCAACTAATATTTTAGCTTTTATGAGAGTTGAAACATACTCCTTTGATTTATGTATATTCTTTTAGCTCCCCAGACAGATCGGGGCCCCCCTGGTGTCATGAAGCCGAAACATCTGCATTTCTCTTTTCAGCCTCAGGAAGATGGCCGAGTCTGATTACATATAGGTGACATAATCTTATTAGCACCCAGGTGTCACTTCCAGAGGAAGCTCCGCCCCTAACTGATGACCATCTGTCTCTGAATACCTCATTTCTTTAATGACATCTATGATTACATTGTCATATTTTCTACAGATCACATCTTATCTACTCTAATCTGTACATTTATGTCACAATCTGATTTTACAAAGATAAGAACTGGAACATCGAATATTGTCACATCGATCCTACCACCAATACAACGTCACTTTCCGTCAGATATCTCCCTCTTTTCATACCTTACACCATTTCCCCCTCCTCTCCTCTCTCTGTTCTCCCCTCCTCTTCTCTCCCCCTCCCTCTCCGTTCTCCTCTCCTTTCCTCTCCCTGGTCTCCTCTCTCCTCTCCTCTCCCTGTTCCCCTCTCCTCTCCTATCCCTGTTCTCTCCTCTCCGTGTTCTCCTCTCTCCTCTTCCTGTTCTCTTCTCCTCTCCCTGTTCTCCTCTCTTCTCCTCTCCTCTCCACTCCCTGTTCTCCTCTCATCTTCTCTTCCTGTTCTCCTCTCTCTTCTCCTCCCCTCTCCCTGTTCCCCTCTCTTCTCCTCTCCCTGTTCTCCTCTCCTCTCCACTCCCTGTTCTCCTTTCCTCTCATCTCCTCTCCCTGTTCTCCTCTCTCTTCTCCTCCCCTCTCCCTGTTCTCCTCTCATCTCCCTGTTCTCCTCTCCTCTTCCTGTTCTCCTCTCCTATCTTCTCCTCTCCTCTCCCTGTTCTCCTCTCCCTGTTCTCCGCTCCTCTCCCTGTTCTTTCCTCTCCTCTCTTCCTCTCCCTCTCCTCTTCCTTTCCTCTCCCTCCTCTCTTCCTCTCTCTCTTCTTCCTCTCCCTCTTCCTTTCCTCTCCCTCCTCTCTTCCTCTCTCTCTTGTCCCTCTGCCTTTCCTCTTTCTTTCCTCTCCCTCTACTTTCCCTTTCCTCTCCCTCTCCTCTTCCTTTCCTCTCCCTCTCCCTCCTCTCTTCCTCTCCCTCTCCTCTTCCTTTCCTCTCCCTCCTCTCTCCCTCTCCCTTTCCTCTCCCTCCTCCCTTCCTCTCCCTCTCCTCTTCCCTTCCTCTCCTCTTCCCTTCCTCTCCTCTCCCTCTCCTCTTCCCTCCCTCTCCCTTTCCTCTCTTCTCGCTCTCCCTTTCCTCTCCCTCCCTCTCCTCTTCCCTTCCTCTCCCCTCCCTCCTCTCTTCCCTTCCTCTCCCTCTCCCTCTCCTCTTCCTTTCCTCTCCCTCTCCCTCCTCTATTCTCTTCCTCTCCCTCTCCTCTTCCCTTCTTCTCCTCTCCCTCTCCTCTTCCTTTCCTCTCCCTCTCCCTCCTCTCCCCTTCCCTTCCTCTCCTCTTCCTTTCTTCTCCCTCCTCTCTTCCCTTCCTCTCCCTCTCCTCTTCCTTTCCTTTCCCTCTCCCTCCTCTATTCTCTTCCTCTCCCTCTCCTCTTCCCTTCCTCTCCTCTCCTTCTCCTCTTCCTTTCCTCTCCCTCTCCCTCCTCTCTTCCTCTCCCCTTCCTTTCCTCTCCCTCCTCTCTTCCTCTTCTTCTCTCTCTCTTCTTCCTCTCCCTCTCCTCTTCCTTTCCTCTCCCTCCTCTCCTCTCTTCCCTTCCTCTCCTCTCCTCTGCCTCTCCCTCCTCTCTTCCCTTCCTCTCCCTCTCCTCTTCCTTTCCTCTCCTCTTCCTATCCACTTCCTTTCCTCTCCCTCCTCTCTTCTCTTCCTCTCCCTCTTCCCTTCCTCTTCTCTCCCTCTCCTCTTCCTTTCCTCTCCCTTTCTCCTCTCTCTCTATTATTTCTTGCACAGTTTCCTTTTCCCTTCCCTCCCGATCACCGTACAGTTGGACCGTCCAATACATTGTAGGACATGGTGACCTCCCGGTATTATTCTCTGTGAATTCTTAGTAGACTTTTTCCTTTTGTCTGATAATCTTCTGGACTTCTCCTGTCCTTCTCCCGATCTCCTGGGAAAGGTCACCTGGAATAAGTCCTCTGGTCCCGGCTGCCTCAGTTTCTTTAATAATAACTTTGTGATTTTTTCCCGATTTGCGTTTCCCCGGTTAAGTGCCGTCATTTCTTGGCTCAGTGGCTCCATCGAACGAATGGACAAGACACTAATGACTGCGCGTGTCAACCAAATCCAGCGGATGACTCACGAGGGTGACAGCGTCCCGGCATTGTATTCAGAAACAAATTATCATTCAGTCAATCACGTTGCTCCACAACACAAGCCGCTACGCGTTGCCCCGGAAACCATTGATGAATCGCGCCTTAAAAACGCCATATGAATATTTAAGTAAAAGTGAAATGAAATCAGATGGGTGACAGGGGGATATTTTTATACGCGGCATTCGCTGATCTCCATTTGTCAAACAAACCGACTGAAAAACAAAATTCGCCATAGGACGGCAGGGCGGGGGATGGAGAATTCTAAATGGTCAAGGTCATCCCAAGGACGATGATGGTGTTTCCAGGTCCATAATTCAGCTGTGGGTTCAGTAGGGATACTTCGACATTTTCTGACCGTAGCCATTAAAGTTTGTGTTCCCGCTTTGAAGTCAAATATCGGAGAGGCAGTATCTGAGGACAGATGAAGAGTACGGGGTCCAGGGTGATGACATCTTAGGGGTCAGTAGACAGGCATTGTCTTCCATGTAGTATAATAAATAAGTGAGGTAAAGCTGAGGTAGATGTTGTGGACCAAACATGAAATTTCCCCGTTGGCCGTTCATAGTCCCATTAAGATCTGAAGTCTTTTCCAAGCCCCGACATAGGTCTCCTATTGCACCACATTATGATTCTAATCATCTACAGCTCAAGCCCTGAGGAAGGGGCAGTCTTTCCCCCGAAATGTGTTGGCTGTATTTGATATTCTTAACCAATAAACATTTCAAAAAGACCTCCGAGTGATCTGAATGTTTCTACTGGACGTTCCCTGGTACCAACCAAGGTGTCAGGTGGTGCATATGCGCTGAAGATCACTGGGTTGTTAAAGTGAGCCTGTCTTGGCTAAGAAAGAGCCCATCTCTGGGCATCCCTGTCTTGAGAACTAAATAAAATTGGTTGAACAGAAATGCTGGTTAAGTTTAGAGAATGAGGAGCAAGATGTAAGATGTACCTTCCTCAAGGCTCCCTTCATCTATGTGACTGAACCCCCAAAATCTCTTCTAGGTGACCTGGCTGGTGGTCACACGCTTACCTCCTCACCTAGAAAAGACAACAAACAGGACCCGAGAGGTTACTGGATTGGAATGAACCAAAGACACTTTGAAAAAAGGTAAATTTAAACATTTTTCTTTATACAATTGCTGGCGTGCTCCAGTAGAGGTTAGTGAAGATCTTGGAGGGGGGGACCCCAAGCCTGGAGTTGGGCCCATGTGAGTGATTGTCTGGTCAGGTATTGGCCTCCTATGTAAGATACAGGATAAATAGTCCCTTCCAGTAAGTGGTTTCTTTGTGCATATAAATGACATCATTACATACCACAGATACATCATAGACAAACCATTTTTTAAAAATTCTGAGACAATAAAATTTCCCGACCGTCACTGGAGAACATGAAGTAAGACTCCGATTTATGGACAGTGTCAGATATTTATTGCCTGTAAGGGAAGATCAAACTTTCCCAAGAAAAGCTCATCACACCATCCGTCACCGTCAGCCTTCTAGTTATAATGTATATACGGCAGGAAATGTATACTTCCAACGGCCCATAAATCTCCAAATACAGGAAACGATCGCTTCTAAAATGGAAAATGTCACACAGCTTTTGCTATAATAGAATTCTCAAAGTTTACAAAGTAGAAATACACACAGAGAGTGGGCTGGAGAAAGGGACGATAAAGAGTAGGGTGAGATGGTCAATGATTGATCCTCCATGGTGCCTATAGATGGTCCTCAAGAAGTCAATGGAGGACTCAACTAAGAATAGAAAACCTTCTTCTGCATAGTACCCAATTAGACCCCATTCTTGAAAATAGAGACATGAATGATAAAAAAGTAGGGTTAGATGGTTAATGATTGATGCTTCGTGGTGCTGGAAGATGGTCTTTAAGAAGTCAATGGAAGACTCAAGTACGAATCGGGTTCCATGTCCTGGATAGTCCACCAGTAGTCCCATTTCCTGAAAGCGGGAGATATTAGTATTGGAGAGGAATGATAAAGAGTAGAGTGAGATGGTAAATAATTTGATCCTTCATGGGACCTGAAGATGGTGTTCAGGAAATCAATGAAGGACTCAACGGAGAATGGAATCCCTTCTCTTGGATAATCCACTGTTAGACCCCCATTCTTGAAAATAGAGAGAAGAACTATAAAGAGTAGAGATAGTTGGTCAGTGACTGATCCTTCATAATGCCTGAAGATGGTCTTCAAGAAGTCAATGGAGGGCTCAACTAAGAATAGAGTCATTTCTTCTAGATAGTCCTAAATAAGACCCAAATCTTGAAAAAAGAAAGAGAAATGATAAAGAGTAGGGTGAGATGGAAAATGATGGATTCTTCATGGTACCCGAAGATGGAGTTCAAGAGGTCAGTGAAGGACTCAACTTAGAATAAACGCCCTTCTGGAAAGTCCAGCATTAGACCCCAAGCTTTAAAATAGAGAGAGGAACAATGAAGAGTAGGGTGAGATGGTCAATGACTGATCTTTCATGGTGCCCGATGATGGTGTTCAAGAAATCAGTGAAGGACTCATTGGAGAATGGAATCCCTTCTTCTGAATAGTTCACTTAGACCCCATTCCTGACAATAGAGAGAGGAACGATAAATGGTAGGGTGAGATGGTAAATGATTGATCCTTCATGGTGCCCGATGATGGTGTTCAAGAAATCAGTGAAGGACTCAGCAGATAATGGAATCTCTTTTTATGGATACTCCGCTGTTAGATCCCATTCTTAAAAATAGAGAGATAAACTATAAAGAGTAGAGTTAGTTGGTCAGTGACTGATCCTTCATGGTGTCTGAAGATGGTCTTCAAAAAGTCAGTGGAGAACACAACTAAGAATTGAATCTTTTCTTTTGGATAGTTCACTATTAGACCACATTCTTGGAAAAAGAGAGAGGAATTATAAAAAGTTGTGTTAGATGGTCAATGATTGATGCTTCTTGGTGCTGGAAGATGGTCTTTAAGAAGTCAGTGGAGGACTCAACTATGAATCAGGTAACTTCTCCTGGATAGTCCATCAGTAGACCCCA
This sequence comes from Staurois parvus, assembly GCF_062004578.1. Classification (NCBI taxonomy): domain Eukaryota; kingdom Metazoa; phylum Chordata; class Amphibia; order Anura; family Ranidae; genus Staurois; species Staurois parvus. Next base: position 50,465 of record NW_028319604.1, on the reverse strand, counting down.
TTCCTGAAAGTGGGAGATATTTGGTACTGCAGTGGAACTCCAGTATTTGGTCAACTGACTATATAGACTTCACTTCTTCTCAAGTCATTGGGGGTGGGGTAGTCCTTACCCCTGAACCAATCTACACACACGTAATGAGGTGAGAGTGCTAACCTCCCCCTCTCTGCACTGCAGCATATCACAATGAACAGTATGTTGGGGTCTGTTGAAAAGAAGAGTTAGGTAGCATTTCCTGTGCATCAAGGTGCTCAGCAGCCCATTCAAAATAAAGCATGCTGTATGAACGCAAGGCTTCATTTAAAGGGGGGCCCAAGGTCCATGCCTGGAAAACCATGGAATGGATGGAGGTGTGTGAAGCCTGAGGAGATCTTTGTAGTTTAGAATTGTGAACCTCAATGAAAGTATCCTACACATATGTGTATGGCCAAAGCAATTGGCTGCTGTCCATTTTAAACTCCTACCCTCAGTCTGCATGGCTTTGGGTCAGAACTTGGACTGTTCCCTTGGATCCTGTTTTCTCTAATTCGGACTCATCTACAATTAGGATTTCTAGCCTATAAAGACACATGGGTGGTCGTGCTTGTAGAGTATGACTTCACCCACCAGACTTGGTAGCTCCTGAGCCATGGCCAGTGTAGTAAGCCTCAAGGCAAAACTCTGGACATCTGTTTGAATAGAGAAGTGGAGGGTTTGGAATCTCTGTCAGGTTTTCCCATTTTTGTCTCTATTGAGAGATTTCCCCTCATTTCCTGAGCTGATGGCTGTGGCCATGTGTGATCAATGCTTAGATAATGATGATATAATCAATATTGAAGCATCAAGAGATCAATAGGAAGCCGCAGATCTAGAGGCATCATGTATATGGAATATGGATACCTGATAGCCATCCGACCTCCAACATCCATCACTTCCCGACATTCCGACACAGACAATAACAAGCTATAAAAGGTTTCCGCTTCCTCTTCTCATATTATGGGATATATTTCCAGATCGGAATGTGAACTCTTCACACAATGAGAGACATGAACTGGTAAACTGCTTTCTATTAATAGAGGAGCGTCTACACACTTCTATATTTAGGAATTCTTCATCCGCCATTATCACAACACAAAGAATCGCAGCGCTCTGCAGTCTGGGATCTAATGAGGAAGGACGCCAAACGCCAAATTCTTCTCAGAAATGCATTTCATGGAGCAAAGGAGCTCATTACATTCTGGGTTCATCTCTAAGAAGTCGGAATTCCTGGGAGACGCTGGTGGGGGGGGGGAGAATCTGGTGTCAGTGCCGTCACAGATGTTGGGGGTTCATTCACTGTTGGGGGTGAGGATTGAAGTTCCGCGTATTTGACACTAAACTGTCGATTTTTGTTACTGATTTGTCATAGTGACATGTCTGCACATAGACATTCATACACGCATGGCGATATGTAACACATGTAGCCAGGGGTGGACTGACAACTCATGGGGCCCCCGGGCAATAGGGGATCATGGGGCCCCTGTGTCCTTACCCAAACTCAAAAAAGCCTATGAAAAAGGTACCAGGGGCATCTCATGGGGCCCCCTACTGACCCCGGGCCCTCGGGCAGTGCCCGAGTTTCCAAATGGTCAGTCTGCCCCTGCATGTAGCTCAATGTCTTCGTACATAGGTGCCCCCAACGCATGGGCTGTGTTCAGGGGTGGGGGTTTTTTTTTTAGGGGGGGGGGTTTAGGGGTTCTAAAATAAAAATGTTTTACCTTACCTTTTTTATTTGAACCTTACATTTTTACCGTGCATGAAGAACGCCCCACTAACCTATCCTTCCACCCCGCAAACACTTACCTGACTCCTCTCAGCGATCCCGGGGGTAGGAATGTTATAATGACATTTTGGAAGACAGATGATGTCAAAGGCCCCACCCTTCTTCAGGGATGGTTACTCCTTGTCTCATTGGTGGATATCACAGCCACAGAATCTTCCATCCACAGCAGCCACAGATCTCTGTCTGAGGGTTTCAGATGTCCTCTCGAGGACCAAAGCACTTCCTTCCAACTGGACCAAACTAGAGAGGAAGGCTCTTACATTGCTTAGTAGGGATCCCAGCATTACTATCCAGCCAGCAGACAAGGGGAGGTGCAAATGGCCACAAATACATCCAATTACTATCGCAAGGTGACCATTCTTCTCAGTGATGCCAAGATTTGCGAGTCACTAAAAAAATATCTTTACCCTGAAGTGGCTGCACTGAGCCCCTGAGATACAGGAGGGTGGGGCCCCTTGTCATGGAAATTTTGTATTGTTGGTCGAACTTTAAATGTGTCATGTATTCGTGTTATTCATATGTCTCTCGTGTGGCTTAATTAAAGCTCTGAAGGCTGCAATTGGGCCATGCCATGTACAATGTATGTATTACAGTACTCAGCTTGGTAATGGATGAGATGGCAGATCTGCGCTTATAGACCGGCGTGTATACCACCACGGCATTCCATGCGAATGCTGCTGTCAGTAGACCGTGGGCCTGTATCCACATATCAGCAGCATGGTACCACGTGGGCTTCATAACGCAATGCGCAAGCGGTGTGAACTCCACGTGTAGGCTTATGCATATCTTACAACCCATTACCAACTTGAAACTGTATCTTGGATGGATGTGTTTTAATAAAGATCGTATCGGGCCCATCCAGGTACAGACTGATATTTTTAGGGAGATGCTTGTGCAGAGAATTTTGCATACCAATAGAAGCTAGTAGGACAGGAAATATGACCTCAGATGGCTCATAGGGGGGAAGGGGAGGAAGTCTGCTGACCTCAGAAGACTCATGGGGGAGGACCAGTGATAGATAATAGCAAAGGCTATGCTCCAATTGGAATGTACATCCTCTGTATAGGCAATCCCCATTGCATTGTTCGGTGGGAGGGATTGACTTTATTCATGTGGGGGGCATGTGTGTATTCTTAATAAAAACAGAGAGCTGAGCCTAAAGCCGGCCCTTATGTGGATTGCAACCAGCCTTAGAGTGTCGTGTGATCATTCTAGGGTAACGGAGCTCCATCACCCACAAATTCAACAGAACCAAAGTATTTGGATGGGCAGGAATCGTGTAGTTTGGCTGCAGTCGTGGTAAGCGAGATTCGCACAGCTTTATGGGGGATTTCTGCGCATCCAACTGCGAGTACTCACGGTAAGGAGAAATTCGTTAAAGCGAATTTCCAAGACAGTTTGGCGAGCCTGGTGGATACTAACGCGTATTCTTGCGTAGCTAACCTAGAACTAGGGGGGAATGGCCATCATGAACTAGCAAAAAGTATGCCGGCACATTTCAGGTCTCTCTGCCATTAAGAGGATCGCTTTTTGCGTGTTCGTGTGGCTGATTTCGCTCTCTGTTAGCTAACAAGAAATACCGCTTAACAAGGACCTCGTTTTTTGTCCTAAACTCTTGATTTGTGGGTGAAAAGACGAGGGTTTGTCTCTGCTGAGAGCAGCAGGGGGGGTGGGTTTGGTTGGCTGGATTTGGTCAAGTTTAAAAATCTTCCAACCAAAAATTAAACGGGTATATGTTTTAGTGGGTAAAAGTTGTTGCATAGTGTTAGGTAAGTATTTGTGGGCTGTAGGTACTGTGGTGATTGCTTTACCCCCCTCCACGTGAGGTAATTATTACAGTGCTGAAAGGCTTAGGTTAATTGTTAACTGTTGTAAGATCTCTGTGTGTATGTAGTCTGTACAATGTTTTGTGGTACTACTGCTCCCAGCAAGCATGCAGCAGGGGGTCCTTTCTGTTACATGTGCATGTTAGTGTGATATGTTGGTGTTTTATGTCCGTTCTGTGATTGTGCCCAAATTGTGTTGTATGTGTGCTTCATATTGTTGTGTAATTGTCCAGTGTATGTTCTGTCTAAAAGTCTGTTTTATGTAAGAGGCAATTTTGAGGCTAGAGTCTGCCGTGTGCTCCTCTGTGGGGGGTCATTCTAGTGTTACCATGTGCTTCCCTGTGGGGGGTCATTCTAGTATCTGCCATGTGCTCCTCTGTGGGGGGTCATCTTCTTGACAAACCACATGGACTCCTTTTGTTTGGTGGCCATTTTGTTGGCTACCAAATGTGCAGTAATCTCTATGCAATGTGCATGAAGTTTCCTATATGCATTTGACCCATATTGTGTTTTTTAATCCAAATTTTTTACAGTTTCATTTGTTTGCTTTTAGCTTTAAATTTGCGTATTGCCAGCCAATTTAAAGTGTATTAAGCGAGTTTTCCCTTCACGTGTTCCACATTTAATGAGCGCGGTGAAGTCTGGGTTTTTGCACATAGATTTCTTGTATAGTGATTATGTTTTTCTTGTGTTTTTCCTGTTAAAAGTAGTTCCTTATTGTAAAGCGGGTTTGTTTTAAGCTGCTGTGTCGCGTGTTTCACGTCCAGCAGACTTTTTGTGTAAACGGTTCTAGGTGGTTGCAGTAAAGATTGCGTGTATAACGTGGATCGTTTAGCGGTGCTGATAGGAGTGATTTTTGCGTCAGCAACAAGGTTACTTTTGGCGCAGTTTTTCGGTTTACCTCGGTGTAATTGTTTTACTGTGAAACGTCCCGTGTTTTTCATAAGGATCCACTTTGTCCTTTTTAACAGTTTTTCAGGTTGAAAAAGGGTTTTTCTGTGTGTATTAGGAAAGTTTTTTTCTTTACACAAATTTCCTAAAGGTCAGTTAGCAGGTTTCTGCCCAACCAGTGACCCCTAAGTAACATCCAAGAACCCCTCTTTTTGTTTTGACTTGTGTTAGCTACTGTGTGCAGGGAGAGAAAAGCCACTTTCATCATTGTGCGGTGTGGCCTGCCAAACACAGTGGGTGATGAGAACCACATAAATTACGCTGTGCGAGTGGGCGGTCCAGGGAAGTCCTGGTCACCACAAACACTTCGGGTGGTCAGGATCACACAAATTGCGCTGTGGGAGTGGGAGGTGTGCTCTCAGTCTGACCGCCACTTGATGCGCTTCGGGTGATCGATAAGTATCACATAAATTACGCTGTGCTGGGAAAGTGGTGGAATCAGGCCTCTCGGTAGGATCCCACCGAGTGCTCCAGGGGGTAAACAGGTACCCGGACGCGGGATATATACCAGTGACTAGTCACGATGGGCAGTAGTCAGTCCATGAAGAGAGAGGGGGAAGCAGCCCTCTTCAGGGTAAGGACAGCTGCACAACTGATGAAGGTGAGTTTGGGGGGGAAGTCTACAGAACCCCTCAAAAGGTGGAATAAATGGTCGAAGGGTACCAGATGGGAAATTCCCCGGGAAGGTACATTTGACGCATGGAGGTGGGAAAAATTCATCTCTGAATTTGGACCACGGATGCAGGCGTCAGAACTAGAGATCGCACAGCTATGGCTTCACAGGTCAATCCGATTAGGGAAGCAGGGCATACATAAACTGGTGTCTGTCCGGAAGAACCAGGTGATGTATACCCGGCCTCCAGAGGGAATAAAACAGGAAGATCCGGTGTCAGAGGTGGAGGAAGCTCTTTCAGGGCTGACTCTACTAAGGCAGGCAGGATCAGGGTCTGCTGGGGTTCCCCAACAACCAACAGTGGCTGAGATAAGTATAACTGCACCTGTCTCTTCTGTTAGTGACGTCACTCTTGACATACCTTCTGTGTCTTCTGTCTCTATGCCTCAGCCTCTGCCTCTACCTCTCCCTTCTCCCTGCTTCACCCCAGCTCCTTCTGTTTCCAACTATGAAGCCTACTCAACAACCGATTTGCAGACTATCTGTGAATCAAGGGGAATAGACACCCGGTTAAAAAACAGGGCGGATTGCATCAAAGCGCTACGAACCACTGATCAGACCCCTGCCCCCCAGCTATACCCTGATCTGAGGGACCTCAAACCTGAAGGTGCAGTAAGCGAGGTGGTTAATCTAAGCCCACCGATGATGCTGGGTCAGCCCTTGCACTCTTCCCGGACCGAGGCCTATCCAGTCAGGGTGCAGCAATTTGAAGGTCCTCCCAATGCACGGGGGGAACGGACTTTAGGGGAACGGGTAGTTTGGCATGTCCCTTTCACCCCGGCAGAGATCCGCACTATTCTGGCTGAGCTCCCGGACTATCGAGTCAATCCGAGAGGATTTGCTCGAATGTTTGGACAAAACCAGTTCAGCTATGGTATGAGCGGGTCAGATTGTGCACAGATCCTACGGGCAAAGGTGGGCATGGAAGTGGCCAGTACAGTGATTGCAGGGTGCTCTATAACCACGCATGAGGAGATGACTTCAGGGGGCAAAGAGTTCTGTACACAGCTAAAGGCAAAGCTTCCAGAAATGTATGGTGCTACCTCTACTACGGACATGATGAAGCTCACCCAGGGTCCTAATGAGGAAAGCGCCTGCTTCTGGCGCCGTCTCAAGCAGACGGCACTGGATGCGGATCTGGAAGTTGGACCTGATGCTCCAACTGAAGGGGTAAAGGTGACCGCGACGCACATTCTGTTGCGGGCCAAATTTTTGGAAGGCATCGATAATAAAATTCGGGAAAGGCTGGTTCTGGCCCGACCCGAATATAATGAGATGTCTATCCCTGCTATCCTTTCCACTCTTGCGGCAATAGAGAGGGAAATGGATAGAAGAAAACAAGACAAGGCCAAAGTTCTTATGTCCCAGACCCCACACGAAAAACCAAGGGATCTGGGTCACAGGAAGGATAGGCCCCCACCCAGGTGCTTCCAGTGCCACCAAACGGGGCACATGAGGAGGAGCTGTCCCCAATTACCTAAAGGTCGGTGGCAGTTCATTCCTGATGAGTCCTCCGCCCCTATGACCACCATGGTAAGTAACTCCTATGAATTCTCATAGGAAGTTGACAAATTGGTGTCGGCCCAGATCCATCTTTTTCTAGAGGAATTAAAATATCCCCTCCCTTGCCTCACTGACACCGGTGCAGCAAGAACGGTCCTGCGAAAACAGGACATCCAAGGCAAGGTACCCCTCTCAGGGGAAAACCCTCCTAACCCCTACTAACCTCACTATCAAACGATGCACTATTCTTAACCCAGCTTCTCTTCTTCCTGTGTCGGAAGATGAGAAGGGGGGGGAGGACAACAATGACAGTGCTGAATTTTGCAACACGACTAACAATACTAACACCTCTTCTGCTAACATGTCTTCTTTGTCCACTATTAACCTCTCTTCCAAAGGACACGACTGCATCTCTTTGGTGGAACTGGAGTCAACGGCGACACACCCCATATCACCCCGAGAGTAGCGGTAAGGTTGAACGTCTTCCGATACCCAAAAACCTTGGCCTGAATGTCTCCCCATTGCCCCCTATTCCATCCGGAATGCCCCTCGGCAACCACATGGGCTGTCACCCTACGAGGTGTTGTTTGGGGGACCTCCCAAAACAGGGTTGTACTTTCCTCAACAGTTGTTGTCTTTGCATTCACAGCTTACAGGTTATGTGCAATCTCTGCAACGGGAGCTGCAGAAGATACACCATCGGGTTCGCGAATCGCTCCCCGATCCAAATACAATAACAGGTGTTCTTTCTATTGAGCCAGGTGATTGGGTCGTCCTAAAGAAACATCAAAGAACCGGACTCGAGCCACGGTTCACCGGACCATACCAAGTCCAGCTGACGACACCTACCTCACTCAAGCTCGAGGGACGAGACAACTGGGTGCACGCAAGCCACTGCAAGAAGCTTCTCAGCTACACCAGAGAATGAGGGGTGTCATTTTCCTTTTTCTTTTTGTTTGTATGTCATACATGTGTGTGAACGGAGGAAAAGACGGCAGATACCCCAACCTTTTATTTAAAATGCACCTGCGTTTAGCCAGAACCGCCAACAAAACCAACTGTTGGGTATGCTCTAAGCCCCCACCCAGTCATCACATGTCCGCAATGGCCGCTGTTCATGCCCTATATGACATCCGCGTCGGCATGAAAAAGCAAGGGACCCCTGGTCAGCCCCCACGTAGACATTTATCGGTAGAACTTAATGACACATTTTTAGCAGGTAACATCAGTTTCAGCACCAATATTAGCTCTAGCTCCTGTAGGACCCTCGTCAGTCCATTATGGGTAACTGGGCAGCTAGGCAGCCCTCAGGTGTGCTTTAACATCAGCTTTGGCACAGGTAACAAGTTTGTTGGGACTACCACCTGCGAGGGAGGTATAACTGTCAATCTGACTAACCAGACTTCCTTTCTGAGTAACCACACTGACCGACCAGACCACGTGTGTTGGAAGGACGGATGTGATGTGCAGACTGAGGGAGCAATCCCCCAGTCTGTGCAACTGTTGCTCAGTGCCAGAGGCCGAACGAGGAACTCCTCCTGCTCTGCTCTGACAGGTCCATACTATTTTCTGTGTGGTTCGGCAGCCTATAGAACATTCCCCCAGAACGCGAAAGGTTCGTGTGCCCTCATAAAGCTAGTCCCCGCATCCTATGTAGTGATGGACCATGAAGAGTTGATGGTCCACAAGAAGGTAAGGATGGCAGGGAGAGTTCGCAGGGAACTGTTCTCTGAGGGCGACCAGGCATGGGCTTGGTTCCCCTCATGGACAGGATGGGGAATAGAACTTATGAAGCGCCTGAACAATTTTTCTGTCATCGTGGATAGTATGTTTAACGAGACCGTAGAGGCTGTCAGAGAAATTGCCCAAGAACAACGGCAGATGGGAATTTTAGTGCTTCAGGAGAAGATGGCCCTTGATTATCTTTTAGCCGCCAAAGGGGGGTTCTGTGAGTTCATCGGAGAGGATTGTTGTACTTGGATAGAAGACACCGATGACAAGGTCCAGGCCCATATGGACAAAGTTAGTGAACTACAGGGAAAAGCTAGAGCTATAGCTAGTGAGAGTTGGAATCCGTTCAAGGGTTTGGGAGGATTGGGAGATTTCCTGTTCTCCATCGGATCTTGGTTGAAGGAAGTGGGAGTGTATATCCTGATGCTTCTCTTTTTCATCTGCCTTTTATATGCCGCGGTGAGATGTTCCTGTTGCCTCATCGACCGTGTAAGCCAAGCTCGGGCAGACGACCACATCTCCATGCCCGCTCCGGGGATCCCACTCCAACCACTGATCGGGGGAAGACCTCACCAACCAACCACCTTCTCTACAGATTACATCCTGGCTTCCCTCTAATTTATCTCTCTGAAGACCACATTCTCCAAGACCTTCAAGCAAGCTTCAAGCCTCATCATTGTTTGTGTCTGCGATTTGGAAAACTGTCTGGGTCGAGACCAGCCTTGTGTGGCCCCGTCTGCAGGGGCAATTTGAGAATCTATTGCTGGATCTCCCCAGACCACCGTGGGATCACAAGCTTTATTCATACCACAAGTCTGTTTGTGGTTTTTGCAAGAGCCTTCCTGTAGTGAAGGTTCCAACGCTCTTGAGGATCATCGCTTCAATCAAGCCTGTTTGCGTCGAGTCTGCGTCGGGTCTTGTTGTTTCAGGTACCCCGTGGAGCTTTATTCTCAGGGACAACTACAGGAACTCTTTGAAGTTTGAGACTACACCCATCAAGCTGAAGAAGATCAAGAAGGGACACGAGGAGAATATGATAAAACAGGAGGGAATGTCATGGAAATTTTGTATTGTTGGTCGAACTTTAAATGTGTCATATATTCGTGTTATTCATATGTCTCTCGTGTGGCTTAATTAAAGCTCTGAAGGCTGCAATTGGGCCATGCGCATGTACAATGTATGTATTACAGTACTCAGCTTGGTAATGGATGAGATGGCAGATCTGCGCCTATAGACCGGCGTGTATACCACCACGGCATTCCATGCGAATGCTGCTGTCAGTAGACCGTGGGCCTGTATCCACATATCAGCAGCATGGTACCACGTGGGCTTCATAACGCAATGCGCAAGCGGTGTGAACTCCACGTGTAGGCTTATGCATATCTTACAACCCATTACCAACTTGAAACTGTATCTTGGATGGATGTGTTTTAATAAAGATCGTATCGGGCCCATCCAGGTACAGACTGATATTTTTAGGGAGTGCTTGTGCAGAGAATTTTGCATACCAATAGAAGCTAGTAGGACAGGAAATATGACCTCAGATGGCTCATAGGGGGGAAGGGGAGGAAGTCTGCTGACCTCAGAAGACTCATGGGGGAGGACCAGTGATAGATAATAGCAAAGGCTATGCTCCAATTGGAATGTACATCCTCTGTATAAGCAATCCCCATTGCATTGTTCGGTGGGAGGGATTGACTTTATTCATGTGGGGGGCATGTGTGTATTCTTAATAAAAACAGAGAGCTGAGCCTAAAGCCGGCCCTTATGTGGATTGCAACCAGCCTTAGAGTGTCGTGTGATCATTCTAGGGTAACGGAGCTCCATCACCCACAAATTCAACAGAACCAAAGTATTTGGATGGGCAGGAATCGTGTAGTTTGGCTGCAGTCGTGGTAAGCGAGATTCGCACAGCTTTATGGGGGATTTCTGCGCATCCAACTGCGAGTACTCACGGTAAGGAGAAATTCGTTAAAGCGAATTTCCAAGACACCCTTCAATGCCAATTGTCATCAACAAGGTGCATGGATTGAGGTTGGAGCTAGAACTGTAGAGGGTCAATGTAAATCGCATCCAATGTGAAGCAAGCCTTAGCCCTGGTCACATCGGTTCACATCGGTTCACATCGGTTCACATTGGTGCAACTTCACAGGAGTCAATGTAAGTCGCAATGAAATCGGGACAAAAGTAACGCAGGAACTATTTTTGAAACTGCAGGACTTCAAATTGCACTAAGTCAGTGCCATAGAAATACATTAGATGTGACTTGAGGAGCGATTTGTAAATCACATGTCGCACCTGAAGTTGCACCGATGTGAACCAGGGCTAAGGCTCGGTTCACTCTGGATGTGATTTAAAATTGCACGTTTTGCTTGCAATTTCACCGCATTTTCTAAAGATTTCCCAACGATTTCTTGCGTTTTCCATTGCGTTTTGCAGTGCGATTTCTGTCACAGACGGGGGGCACAGTCACAGATTGGGTGCAGTTTTCTGAGTGTGTTTGATGCTGGAGTGTGAAGCTGCAGTTTAAATAAAGCAGGATAACCCAAGCAACAGGAAGATACAACAACGAACTCTACTGCACGCTGGATGGACTGCAAACACCCCGGGGAACATCTCCAAGTCTGAGTCCCACTCCACCTACCTTTTATTATGTCCCTCTACTCCTCCTTTCCATATTACTTTCCTGCGTTCTTAAAATCTCACTTCTTTACCCCTCTGCTCCACCCCAAAACTTGTACATCTCCCCCTCATTGCTACCATCTCCCTACTACTGCTCTCCTCACCTCCTGCTGATACTTCACTCTCCTGCTGACCCAAACACCAGGACTGGAAGGCATGTGCGCTCGTGTACATCACCCTCCTTCTTCTCCTAACCTCTGGGGATATCTCCCCAAACCCTGGACCTCCACTATCTCACCCCCACACCAGGCACCCTCCTTCTTCTCCTAACCTCTGGATATATCTCCCCAAACCCTGGACCTCCACTATCTCACCCCCACACCAGGCACCCTCCTTCTCCTAACCTCTGGATATATCTCCCCAAACCCTGGTCCTCCACTATCTCACCCCCACACCAGGCACCCTCCTTCTTCTCCTAACCTCTGGGGATATCTCCCCAAACCCTGGTCCTCCACTATCTCACCCCCACACCAGGCACCCTCCTTCTCCTAACCTCTGGGGATATCTCCCCAAACCCTGGTCCTCCATTATCTCACCCCCACACCAGGCATCCTCCTTCTCCTAACCTCTGGGGATATCTCCCCAAACCCTGGTCCTCCACTATCTCACCCCCACACCAGGCACCCTCCTTCTCCTAACCTCTGGGGATATCTCCCCAAACCCTGGTCCTCCACTATCTCACCCCCGCACCAGGCACCCTCCTTCTCCTAACCTCTGGATATATCTCCCCAAACCCTGGTCCTCCACTATCTCACCCCCACACCAGGCACCCTCCTTCTCCTAACCTCTGGGGATATCTCCCCAAACCCTGGTCCTCCACTATCTCACCCCCACACCAGGCACCCTCCTTCCTCCAGGAATAGCTGCAATTCACTCAATTTAATTTCGGTCCCCGTGCTCCCAAAAAACACCCTCCCTTTTTCATGCCCGCTCTGTCTGTAATAATCTCACCTCTCTCCATGACCTTTTTGTCTCCCGCTCCCTTAACCTACTAGCAATTACAGAAACCTGTCTCCAAGCAGCAGATTCTGCTTCCCCCGCAGCACTTTCCTATGGAGGCCTCCTCTGGACCCACTCACCCAGACCCAGTGGTCGCAAAGGTGGTGGGGTTTAAGTCCTCCCTAACTCTCCCTCTCTATCCTTCTCTTCTTTCGAGACTCACTGCATCCGGCTGTTTTCTCCCATTTTTCTGAGGATTGCAGTGATCTATTGGCCTCCTGGACCCGTGTCCCGCTTTCTTGATGATTTCTCTGCCTGGCTACCCTACTTCCTCTCCTCTGAACTACCTGCTATCATTCTCGGAGATTTTACCATCCCCATTAATGTCAACAACCCGGCTACATCCCAACTCTTCAACATAACCTCATCTTTTGAATTAGCACAATGTATACAGTCCTCCACAGTCCTCCACTCACTCTGATGGACACCGTCCTCCACTCACTCTGATGGACACCGTCCTCCACTCACTCCGATGGACACGGTCCTCCACTCACTCCGATGGACGCGGTCCTCCACTCACTCCGATGGACGCCGTCCTCCACTCACTCCGATGGACGCCGTCCTCCACTCACTCCGATGGACGCCGTCCTCCACTCACTCCGATGGAAGCCGTCCTCCTCTCACTCCGATGGACGCCATCCTCCACTCACTCTGATGGACGCCGTCCTCCACTCACTCTGATGGACACGGTCCTCCACTCACTCTGATGGACACGGTCCTCCACTCACTCTGATGGACGCCGTCCTCCACTCACTCTGATGGACGCCGTCCTCCACTCACTCTGATGGACACGGTCCTCCACTCACTCTGATGGAAGCCGTCCTCCACTCACTCTGATGGATGCAGTCCTCCACTCACTCTGATGGATACGTCCTCCACTCACTCTGATGGACGCCGTCCTCCACTCACTCTGATGGATGCAGTCCTCCACTCACTCTGATGGAAGCCGTCCTCCACTCACTCTGATGGACGCCGTCCTCCACTCACTCTGATGGATACGTCCTCCACTCACTCTGATGGACGCCGTCCTCCACTCACTCTGATGGACGCCGTCCTCCACTCACTCTGATGGACGCCGTCCTCCACTCACTCTGATGGACACGTCCTCCACTCATTCTGATGGGAATACATTGGACCTTGTTTTCTCCCATCTTTGCACTCCCTACAACCTCACAAACACCCCCTTTCCTCTCTCTGATCACAATCTCATCACCTTCACAGTCTCCTCGTCTTCAAACACCTATCCCTCCAAGCAGCCAACAATTACCCACAGAAACCTTCACAACTTGAACCCGGCTCCTTTCCACTCTGCAACTGACCAACTCTATGACAGAATCTCTCCCCTGTCCTGCCCTGACCTGGCCACTGCTGTCTACAACAGTTCACTGTCATCCACACTGGACTCACTTTCTCCTCTAACCACACGAAGCATCAGGCCCCGACCATTACATCCGTGGCAGACTGACCACACCGGACATCTTAAGAGACACAGTCGTGTGCTGGAGTAATTGTGGCGTAAAACCAAATCCCGGCAAGCATTCCCCCGATATAAATCTGCTTTCTTCACATACAATTCCTCCCTCCATGCTGCCAAACAAGACGACTTTGTCACTCTCATCAATACCTTGTAATCCAGTCCTCGTCTCTTCTCTACTTTTAACTCTCTACTTTCTCCACCCAGCACCTCACTCACCTCCACCCAGCATCTCACTCACCTCCACCTCCACCCAGCACCTCACTCACCTCCACCCAGCATCTCACTCACCTCCACCCAGCATCTCACTCACCTCCACCCAGCATCTCACTCACCTCCACCTCCACCCAGCACCTCAATCACTGCTTACGGGATTGCAAATCATTTCAAAAACAAGATTGACGCAATTCATAGGGGCATCTCCACTGCACAGACATCCATCCCACTTAGCATTCCTCATACTACACCTCCCTCAACACTTTCCTCTTCTGACCTTCTACTACCGAAGAGGTCACTAAGCTTTTCTCAGAAGCCCGTCTTACCACCTGCCCCCTGGATCCTGTCCCCTCACAACTACTACGGTCACCCTCTTCTTCCATCCTTCGCTCCCTCACTCACATCTTCAATCTCTCCCTCTCTACTGGTGCCTTCCCCTCCCCTCTAAAGCATGCCCACATCACCCCCATACTTAACAAGCCCTCCCTGGACCCCACCAACCTGAACAACTGAAGACCCATCTCCCTGCTGCCATTTACCTCTAAACTCCTAGAACGCTTAGTCTACAATCGCCTGAGCTCCTCCCACCTCACCGACACCAACCTTCCTGACCCTTCACAGTCTGGCTCTCACTCACTCCACTGACACCTCCCTACTAAACCTCACTAATGATCTACTAACTGCTAAAACCAAAGGCCACTACTCCGTACTCCTCCCAACCAATGGCCACTACTCCGTACTCCTCCCAACCAATGGCCACTACTCCGTACTCCTCCCAACCAATGGCCACTACTCCGTACTCCTCCCAACCAATGGCCACTACTCCGTACTCCTCCCAACCAATGGCCACTACTCCGTACTCCTCCCAACCAATGGCCACTACTCCGTACTCCTCCCAACCAATGGCCACTACTCCGTACTCATCCCAACCAATGGCCACTACTCCGTACTCCTCCCAACCAATGGCCACTACTCCGTACTCCTCCCAACCAATGGCCACTACTCCGTACTCCTCCCAACCAATGGCCACTACTCCGTACTCATCCCAACCAATGGCCACTACTCCATACTCCTCCCAACCAATGGCCACTACTCCATACTCCTCCCAACCGATGGCCACTACTCCGTACTCCTCCCAACCGATGGCCACTACTCCGTACTCATCCCAACCGATGGCCACTACTCCGTACTCATCCCAACCGATGGCCACTACTCCGTACTCATCCCAACCAATGGCCACTACGCCGTACTCATCCCAACCAATGGCCACTACTCCGTACTCATCCCAACCAATGGCACTACTCCGTACTCCTCCCAACCAATGGCCACTACTCCGTACTCATCCCAACCAATGGCCTCTACTACGTACTAATCCCAACCAATGGCCACTACTCCGTACTCATCCCAACCGATGGCCACTACTCCGTACTCATCCCAACCAATGGCCACTACTCCGTACTCCTCCCAACCAATGGATACTACTCCATACTCATCCCAACCGATGGCCTCTACTCCGTACTCCTCCCAACCGATGGCCACTACTCCGTACTCATCCCAACCAATGGCCACTACTCCGTACTCATCCCAACCGATGGCCACTACTCCGTACTCATCCCAACCAATGGCCACTACTCCGTGCTCATCCCAACCGATGGCCACTACTCCGTACTCATCCCAACCGATGGCCACTACTGAGTACTCATCCCAACCAATGGCCACTACTCCGTACTCATCCCAACCGATGGCCACTACTCCGTACTCATCCCAACCAATGGCCACTACTCCGTACTCATCCCAACCAATGGCCACTACTCCGTACTCATCCCAACCGATGGCCACTACTCCATACTCATCCCAACCAATGGTCACTACTCCATACTAATCCCAACCAATGGCCACTACTCCGTACTCATCCCAACCAATGGCCACTACTCCGTACTCATCCCAACCAATGGCCACTACTCCGTACTCATCCCAACCGATGGCCACTACTCCGTACTCATCCCAACCAATGGCCACTACTCCGTACTCATCCCAACCAATGGCCACTACTCCGTACTCATCCCAACCGATGGCCACTACTCCATACTCATCCCAACCGATGGCCACTACTCCGTACTGACCCCAATTGATGGCCACTACTCCGTACTGACCCCAATTGATGGCCACTACTCCGTACTCATCCCAACCGATGGCCACTACTCCGTACTCATCCCAACCGATGGACACTACTCCGTACTCCTCCCAACCGATGGCCACTACTCCGTACTCATCCCAACCGATGGCCACTACTCCGTACTCATCCCAACCGATGGTCACTACTCCATACTAATCCCAACCAATGGCCACTACTCCGTACTCATCCCAACCAATGGCCACTACTCCGTACTCATCCCAACCGATGGCCACTACTCCGTACTCATCCCAACCGATGGCCACTACTCCGTACTCATCCCAACCAATGGCCACTACTCCGTACTCATCCCAACCGATGGCCACTACTCCGTACTCATCCCAACCGATGGCCACTACTCCGTACTCATCCCAACCGATGGCCACTACTCCGTACTGACCCCAATTGATGGCCACTACTCCGTACTCATCCCAACCGATGGCCACTACTCCGTACTCCTCCCAACCGATGGCCACTACTCCGTACTCCTCCCAACCGATGGCCACTACTCCGTACTCATCCCAACCGATGGCCACTACTCCGTACTCATCCCAACCGATGGCCACTACTCCGTACTCATCCCAACCGATAGCCACTACTCCGTACTCCTCCCAACCGATGGCCACTACTCCGTACTCATCCCAACCGATGGCCACTACTCCGTACTCATCCCAACCAATGGTCACTACTCCATACTAATCCCAACCAATGGCCACTACTCCGTACTCATCCCAACCAATGGCCACTACTCCGTACTCATCTCAACCAATGGCCACTACTCCGTACTAATCCCAACCAATGGCCACTACTCCGTACACATCCCAACCAATGGCCACTACTCCGTACTCATCTCAACCAATGGCCACTACTCCGTACTAATCCCAACCAATGGCCACTACTCCGTACACATCCCAACCAATGGCCACTACTCCGTACTCATCCCAACCAATGGCCACTACTCCGTACTCATCCCAACCGATGGCCACTACTCCGTACTCATCCCAACCAATGGTCACTACTCCATACTAATCCCAACCAATGGCCACTACTCCGTACTCATCCCAACCAATGGCCACTACTCCGTACTCATCCCAACCAATGGCCACTACTCTGTACTCTTACTACTTGACCTCTCTGCAGCTTTTGATACTGTTGACCATCCCCTCCTCCTCAAAAAACTCCACTCTCTTGACTTCTGAGACTCTGCTCTCTCCTGGTTCTCCTCCTACCTATCGCAGCGCTCCTTCAGCGTTACCTATAACTCTGGCTCCTCCTCTCCACTCCCTCTTTCTGTAGGGGTCCCTCAAGGTTCTGTCCTTGGAACCCTTCTCTTCTCCATCTACACCTCCTCCCTTGGCCACTTGATAACCTCCCATGGCTTTAAGTACCATCCAGGGGTGGACTGACAACTCATGGGGCCCCCGGGCAATAGGGGATCATGGGGCCCCTGTGTCCTTGCCCAAACTCAAAAAATCCTTTGAAAAAGGTACCAGGGGCATCTCATGGGGCCCCCTACTGACCCCGGGCCCTCGGGCAGTGCCCGAGTTTCCAAATGGTCAGTCCGCCCCTGGTACCATCTCTATGCTGATGACACACAAATATATCTTTCTACTCCTCACCTCACCCCTTCAGTCTCCTCCTCACCTCACCCCTTCAGTCTCCTCCTCACCTCACCCTTTCAGTCTCCTCCTCACCTCACCCCTTCAGTCTCCTCCTCACCTCACCCCTTCAGTCTCCTCCTCACCTCACCCTTTCAGTCTCCTCCTCACCTCACCCCTTCAGTCTCCTCCTCACCTCACCCCTTCAGTCTCCTCTCGCATTATTATTATTATACAGGATTTATATAGCGGCAGAAGGGTTGCTCAGCGCTGTACATTATAGTGGGGACAGAACATGAGACAATACAGTAACAATACAATACACGAGGGGTGCGAGGGCCCTGATCCTGGGAGCTTACAATCTAGGAGGGAGGGGATAGTGGTACAGGAGGAAGTGGCTGTGGGGGATGGAGTGGTAGGAGGAGTGTTCGGACAGATTGGTGTCCTCTAGTCTTGTATGGTCAGCGGTGGTGTCAGTGGTCGGTGTTCGGACAGATTGGTGTCGTCTAGTCCTGTATGGTCTCTGTGGTGTCAGTGGTCGGTGTTTGGACAGATTGGTGTCGTTTAGTCCTGTATGGTCAGCGGTGGTGTCAGTGGTCGGTGTTCGGACAGATTGGTGTCTAGTCTTGTATGGTCTCTGTGGTGTCAGTGGTCGGTGTTCGGACAGATTGGGGTCGTCTAGTCTTGTATGGTCTCTGTGGTGTCAGTGGTCGGTGTTCGGACAGATTGGGGTCGTCTAGTCTTGTATGGTCTCTGTGGTGTCAGTGGTCGGTGTTCGGACAGATTGGTGTCGTCTAGTCTTGTATGGTCAGCGGTGGTGTCAGTGGTCGGTGTTCGGACAGATTGGTGTCGTCTAGTCTTGTATGGTCAGCGGTGGTGTCAGTGGTCGGTGTTCGGACAGATTGGTGTCGTCTAGTCCTGTATGGTCTCTGTGGTGTCAGTGGTTGGTGTTCGGACAGATTGGTGTCGTCTAGTCCTGTATGGTCAGCGGTGGTGTCAGTGGTCGGTGTTCGGACAGATTGGTGTCGTCTAGTCTTGTATGGTCTCTGTGGTGTCAGTGGTCGGTGTTCGGACAGATTGGTGTCTTCTAGTCCTGTATGGTCTCTGTGGTGTCAGTGGTCGGTGTTCGGACAGATTGGTGTCGTCTAGTCTTGTATGGTCAGCGGTGGTGTCGGTGGTCGGTGTTCGGACAGATTGGTGTCGTCTAGTCCTGTATGGTCAGTGGTGGTGTCAGTGGTCGGTGTTCGGACAGATTGGTGTCGTCTAGTGCTGTATGGTCTCTGTGGTGTCAGTAGTCGGTGTTCGGACAGATTGGTGTCGTCTAGTCCTGTATGGTCAGCGGTGGTGTCAGTGGTCGGTGTTCGGACAGATTGGTGTCGTCTAGTCTTGTATGGTCTCTGTGGTGTCAGTGGTCGGTGTTTGGACAGATTGGTGTCGTTTAGTCCTGTATGGTCAGCGGTGGTGTCAGTGGTCGGTGTTCGGACAGATTGGTGTCTAGTCTTGTATGGTCTCTGTGGTGTCAGTGGTCGGTGTTCGGACAGATTGGTGTCTAGTCTTGTATGGTCTCTGTGGTGTCAGTGGTCGGTGTTCGGACAGATTGGGGTCGTCTAGTCTTGTATGGTCTCTGTGGTGTCAGTGGTCGGTGTTCGGACAGATTGGTGTCTAGTCTTGTATGGTCTCTGTGGTGTCAGTGGTCGGTGTTCGGACAGATTGGTGTCGTCTAGTCTTGTATGGTCAGCGGTGGTGTCAGTGGTCGGTGTTCGGACAGATTGGTGTCGTCTCATCTTGTATGGTCTCTGTGGTGTCAGTGGTCGGTGTTCGGACAGATTGGTGTCGTCTAGTCCTGTATGGTCTCTGTGGTGTCAGTGGTTGGTGTTCGGACAGATTGGTGTCGTCTAGTCCTGTATGGTCAGCGGTGGTGTCAGTGGTCGGTGTTCGGACAGATTGGTGTCGTCTAGTCTTGTATGGTCTCTGTGGTGTCAGTGGTCGGTGTTCGGACAGATTGGTGTCGTCTAGTCTTGTATGGTCTCTGTGGTGTCAGTGGTCGGTGTTCGGACAGATTGGTGTCGTCTAGTCCTGTATGGTCTCTGTGGTGTCAGTGGTCGGTGTTCGGACAGATTGGTGTCGTCTAGTCCTGTATGGTCAGCGGTGGTGTCGGTGGTCGGTGTTCGGACAGATTGGTGTCGTCTAGTCTTGTATGGTCTCTGTGGTGTCAGTGGTCGGTGTTCGGACAGATTGGTGTCGTCTAGTCTTGTATGGTCAGCGGTGGTGTCAGTGGTCGGTGTTCGGACAGATTGGTGTCGTCTAGTCCTGTATGGTCTCTGTGGTGTCAGTGGTTGGTGTTCGGACAGATTGGTGTCGTCTAGTCCTGTATGGTCAGCGGTGGTGTCAGTGGTCGGTGTTCGGACAGATTGGTGTCGTCTAGTCTTGTATGGTCTCTGTGGTGTCAGTGGTCGGTGTTCGGACAGATTGGTGTCGTCTAGTCTTGTATGGTCTCTGTGGTGTCAGTGGTCGGTGTTGGACAGATTGGTGTCGTCTAGTCTTGTATGGTCTCTGTGGTGTCAGTGGTCGGTGTTCGGACAGATTGGTGTCGTCTAGTCTTGTATGGTCAGCGGTGGTGTCAGTGGTCGGTGTTCGGACAGATTGGTGTCGTCTAGTCCTGTATGGTCAGCGGTGGTGTCAGTGGTCGGTGTTCGGACAGATTGGTGTCGTCTAGTCCTGTATGGTCAGCGGTGGTGTCAGTGGTCGGTGTTCGGACAGATTGGTGTCGTCTAGTGCTGTATGGTCTCTGTGGTGTCAGTGGTCGATTGTGGTGTCAGTGGTCGATTGTGGTGTCAGTGGTCGATTGTGGTGTCAGTGGTCGATTGTGGTGTCAGTGGTCGGTGTTGGACGGGGACGTGGGAGTCTATTGGAAGTACTCAGCGCAGTCGGGTCGGTTCCGTTGCAGATGCCGTGTTTAGCAGCGTTTGGACATTTATTCCTTCATCGGCCGCAGTATTTGCCATTGAAATGAATGACCTCCCAGCTGCTACATACAGACAGCACTTAGGTGCCTTTCCATGCGTTTTTTTCGGGTTTATTTATTTTTTTAGCCAAAGCGTTCGTCTCCTGAATGCGATTCTCCAGAAAAGGACGTTTATCGGCCCCTAAACGCAGCTGCTGCTGAGACACGCCGAGGTGGGAACGGACAGATAGACTTTTATTGAGTCGACTTCAAGGACTTTGGCACAAAAAAAATGCCAAAAGCTCCTAAACTGACGTCCCGCCGTTGTCGGTGCGTCCTGAGCGTCCTCCAGTCCCGGCCCTGTCCATCCTGTCCTCCGCCATTGTCCTGACCCGTCACTGTGTAGCTATAAGAGGAGCATTGGCTGTGAGCGGCGCCTGGATGCAGGACTCACCTCCGGACGCAGGACTCACCTCCGGATGCAGGACTCATCTCCAGATGCAGGACTCACCTCCGGATGCAGGACTCACCTCCGGACGCAGGACTCATCTCCGGATGCAGGACTCACCTCCAGATGCAGGACTCACCTCCAGATGCAGGACTCACCTCCGGACGCAGGACTCACCTCCAGATGCAGGACTCACCTCCGGACGCAGGACTCACCTCCAGATGCAGGACTCACCTCCGGACGCAGGACTCACCTCCAGATGCAGGACTCACCTCCGGACGCAGGACTCACCTCCAGATGCAGGACTCACCTCCAGATGCAGGACTCACCTCCAGATGCAGGACTCACCTCCGGACGCAGGACTCACCTCCAGATGCAGGACTCACCTCCGGACGCAGGACTCACCTCCAGATGCAGGACTCACCTCCGGACGCAGGACTCACCTCCAGATGCAGGACTCATCTCCGGATGCAGGACTCATCTCCGGATGCAGGACTCATCTCCGGATGCAGGACTCACCTCCGGACGCAGGACTCATCTCCGGATGCAGGACTCATCTCCGGATGCAGGACTCACCTCCGGACGCAGGACTCATCTCCGGATGCAGGACTCACCTCCAGATGCAGGACTCACCTCCAGATGCAGGACTCACCTCCAGATGCAGGACTCACCTCCGGACGCAGGACTCACCTCCAGATGCAGGACTCACCTCCGGACGCAGGACTCACCTCCAGATGCAGGACTCACCTCCGGACGCAGGACTCACCTCCAGATGCAGGACTCACCTCCGGACGCAGGACTCACCTCCAGATGCAGGACTCACCTCCGGACGCAGGACTCACCTCCAGATGCAGGACTCACCTCCGGACGCAGGACTCACCTCCAGATGCAGGACTCACCTCCGGACGCAGGACTCACCTCCAGATGCAGGACTCACCTCCAGATGCAGGACTCACCTCCGGACGCAGGACTCACCTCCAGATGCAGGACTCACCTCCGGACGCAGGACTCACCTCCAGATGCAGGACTCACCTCCGGACGCAGGACTCACCTCCAGATGCAGGACTCACCTCCGGACGCAGGACTCACCTCCAGATGCAGGACTCACCTCCGGACGCAGGACTCACCTCCAGATGCAGGACTCACCTCCGGACGCAGGACTCACCTCCAGATGCAGGACTCACCTCCGGACGCAGGACTCACCTCCAGATGCAGGACTCACCTCCGGACGCAGGACTCACCTCCAGATGCAGGACTCACCTCTGGACGCAGGACTCACCTCCAGATGCAGGACTCATCTTCAGACGCAGGACTCACCTCCAGACGCAGAACTCATCTCCGGACGCAGGACTCACCCCCGGACGCAGGACTCACCTCCGGACGCAGGACTCACCTCCAGATGCAGGACTCATCTTGAGACGCAGGACTCACCTCCAGATGCAGGACTCATCTTCAGACGCAGGACTCATCTTCAGACGCAGGACTCACCTCCAGATGCAGGACTCATCTTCAGACGCAGGACTCACCTCCAGACGCAGAACTCATCTCCGGACGCAGGACTCACCCCCGGACGCAGGACTCACCTCCGGACGCAGGACTCACCTCCAGATGCAGGACTCACCTCCAGATGCAGGACTCATCTTCAGACGCAGGACTCACCTCCAGATGCAGGACTCACCTCTGGACGCAGGACTCACCTCCAGATGCAGGACTCATCTTCAGACGTAGGACTCACCTCCAGACGCAGGACTCACGCCTGGATGCAGGACTCACCCCCGGACGCAGGACTCACCCCCGGACGCAGGACTCACCTCCAGATGCAGGACTCATCTCCGGACGCAGGACTCACCCCCGGATGCAGGACTCATCTCCGGACGCAGGACTCACCCCCCGGATGCAGGACTCACCCCCGGATGCAGGACTCATCTCCGGACGCAGGACTCACGCCTGGATGCAGGACTCACCCCCGGATGCAGGACTCACGCCTGGATGCAGGACTCACCCCCGGATGCAGGACTCACGCCTGGATGCAGGACTCACCCCCGGACGCAGGACTCATCTCCGGACGCAGGACTCACCCCCGGACGCAGGACTCATCTCCGGACGCAGGACTCACGCCTGGATGCAGGACTCACGCCCGGATGCAGGACTCACCCCCGGATGCAGGACTCACGCCTGGATGCAGGACTCACCCCCGGATGCAGGACTCACGCCTGGATGCAGGACTCACCCCCGGACGCAGGACTCATCTCCGGACGCAGGACTCACCCCCGGACGCAGGACTCATCTCCGGACGCAGGACTCACGCCTGGATGCAGGACTCACGCCCGGATGCAGGACTCACCCCCGGATGCAGGACTCACGCCCGGATGCAGGACTCACCCCCGGATGCAGGACTCACGCCTGGATGCAGGACTCACGCCCGGAAGCAGGACTCACCCCCAGACGCAGGACTCACCCCCGGACGCAGGACTCACCCCCGGACGCAGGGCTCACCCCCGTAATCCGTTCTCACATCAATCCGGCCAGATTGGAGCGCGCTGTGGAAAAAATTCCGCTCTATTTTCAGAAAGAGATAAAAGCTCGGAGACGACACGTTGTGAGTCTGAAATGATGGAAAAATCCACGGCGTGGTGTCACTGACCCCCCCCTCCCCCCTCCCAACGTGGAACCTTCTCCTCCGACCCTCCAATAACATCTGCAACATGTAACCGGCCGTCAGCACAATGTTTATGCAGCTCCGGAAGATTCCGCTCTTCTCCGGCTCCGGAACTCCAACATTGGAACTTTGTCAGGAAAAAGAAATCGCTTTTCTTCATTTGAAGGAAAACATCGAAGTTCAGGGTCTTGTAGCTCCTCCCCTTCTCTATATCCTGTATA
Organism: Staurois parvus; assembly: GCF_062004578.1. Classification (NCBI taxonomy): domain Eukaryota; kingdom Metazoa; phylum Chordata; class Amphibia; order Anura; family Ranidae; genus Staurois; species Staurois parvus. The sequence goes on along the minus strand of NW_028319604.1, from coordinate 26,569 downwards.
TATAGATAGACATATACATGATACAGAGGACATTCCTGGCCGGACTTTGTAAACAAACTATCCAGGGACCTGGGTGACATCATCGACCAAATATGGTCATATCTGCTGTACAAATGACAAAGGATTCCCCCGAGCACTATGGATCTCTAGAACCAGCAGTGGAGATGGTGCCACCACCACCAAATGACAGATCCCCGCTCGGCTTCTGTTTGTAAACAAACTGGCCAGGGACCTGGGTGACATCATCGACCAAATATGGTCATATCTGCTATACAAATGACAAAGGATTCCCCCGAGCACTATGGATCTCTAGAACCAGCAGTGGAGATGGTGCCACCACCACAAAATGACAGATCCCCGCTCGGCTTCTGTTTGTAAACAAACTGGCCAGGGACCTGGGTGACATCATCGACCAAATATGGTCATATCTGCTATACAAATGACAAAGGATTCCCCCGAGCACTATGGATCTCTAGAACCAGCAGTGGAGATGGTGCCACCACCACCAAATGACAGATCCCCGCTCGGCTTCTGTTTGTAAACAAACTATCCAGGGTTCCTGGGTGCCATCATCGACCAAATATGGTCATATCTGCTATACAAATGACAAAGGATTCCCCCGAGCACTATGGATCTCTAGAACCAGCAGTGGAGATGGTGCCACCACCACCAAATGACAGATCCCCGCTCGGCTTCTGTTTGTAAACAAACTATCCAGGGTTCCTGGGTGCCATCATCGACCAAATATGGTCATATCTGCTATACAAATGACAAAGGATTCCCCCGAGCACTATGGATCTCTAGAACCAGCAGTGGAGATGGTGCCACCACCACCAAATGACAGATCCCCGCTCGGCTTCTGTTTGTAAACAAACTGGCCAGGGACCTGGGTGACATCATCGACCAAATATGGTCATATCTGCTATACAAATGACAAAGGATTCCCCCGAGCACTATGGATCTCTAGAACCAGCAGTGGAGATGGTGCCACCACCACAAAATGACAGATCCCCGCTCGGCTTCTGTTTGTAAACAAACTGGCCAGGGACCTGGGTGACATCATCGACCAAATATGGTCATATCTGCTATACAAATGACAAAGGATTCCCCCGAGCACTATGGATTTCTAGAACCAGCAGTGGAGATGGTGCCACCACCACAAAATGACAGATCCCCGCTCGGCTTCTGTTTGTAAACAAACTATCCAGGGACCTGGGTGACATCATCGACCAAATATGGTCATATCTGCTATACAAATGACAAAGGATTCCCCCAAGCACTATGGATTTCTAGAACCAGCAGTGGAGATGGTGCCACCACCACCAAATGACAGATCCCCGCTCGGCTTCTGTTTGTAAACAAACTGGCCAGGGACCTGGGTGACATCATCGACCAAATATGGTCATATCTGCTATACAAAAGACAAAAGATTCCCCGAGCACTATGGGTTTTCTAGAACCAACGGTGGTAGGACTAGCATTAGTGTAGAGGTCATGCTACTGCTGTAAATGACAGATCCTTGGCTGGCCTCTGTTTGTGAACAAACTGGCCGGGGATCTGGGTGACGTCATTGTGTAGCAGTGGTGCTACAGCCACAACAGCACAGATTTCCATCTGGTTTCTGTTTGTAAACAAACTGACCGGGGATCTGGGTGACATCATCGACCAAATATGGTCATCTCTGCTATACAAAAGACAAAGGATTCCCCGAGCACTGTGGGTTTTCTAGAACTAATGGTGGGAGCACTAGTGTTAGTATGGTAGGGGTGCTACCTCTCCTAAATGACCGATCCCTGGTTGGCTTCTGTATGGAAGCACCACCCCACGCCAATGTCAGTTCTACCACCGTGGGTTCTAGAGAAGCGTAGTGCTGGGGGATTTTTGTTTCATTTGTATAACAGATATGACCATATTTGGTCAATGACGTCACCCTGGTCAGTTTGTTTACATACAGAGGACAGTCAGGGATCGGTCATTTGCAACAACAGTAGCAGCAAGTCAACGTCATCGCGCAGCGGGTCATGGTGGCTGATGTGGATCTCCATCGCTGGACGTTGAGGTGGACTTTACTTCAGAATCATTTCTTGTCCTAACAAATATGTTTTCCTTTTTTATGAATAACAACACCCCATACTCAGTCACCTGGGGGGGTCGGTGGATATGTGGGGGGTCGGTGGATATGTGGGGGGGTCGGTGGATATGTGGGGGGTCGGTGGATATGTGGGGGGGTCGGTGGATATCTGGGGGGGTTGGTGGATATGTGGGGGGTCAGTGGATATGTGGGGGGGTCGGTGGATATGTGGGGGGTCGGTGGATATGTGGGGGGTTGGTGGATATCTGGGGGGGTTGGTGGATATGTGGGGGGTCGTGGATATCTGGGGGGGGTCGGTGCATATATGTGGGGGGGTCGGTGGATATGTGGGGGGTCGATGGATATCTGGGGGGGTCGGTGGATATGTGGGGGGTCAGTGGATATCTGGGGGGGTCGGTGGATATGTGGGGGGTCGGTGGATATCTGGGGGGGTCGGTGGATATGTGGGGGGGTCGGTGGATATGTGGGGGGCCGGTGGATATCTGGGGGGTCTCTGAATATGTGGGGGGTCGGTGGATATCAGGGGGGGTCGGTGGATATGTGGGGGGTCGGTGGATATCTGGGGGGGGTCGGTGGATATGTGGGGGGTCGGTGGATATCTGGGGGGGTCGGTGGATATGTGGGGGGTCGGTGGATATGTGGGGGGGGTCGGTGGATATCTGGGGGGGTCGGTGGATATGTGGGGGGGGTCGGTGGATATCTGGGGGGGGTCGGTGGATATGTGGGGGGGTCGGTGGATATGTGGGGGGTCGGTGGATATCTGGGGGGGTTGGTGGATATGTGGGGGGTCGGTGGATATCTGGGGGGGCCGGTGGATATCTGGGGGGTCGGTGGATATCTGGGGGGGTCGGTGGATATGTGGGGGGTCGGTGGATATCTGGGGGGGTCGGTGGATATGTGGGGGGTCGGTGGATATCTGGGGGGGTCGGTGGATATGTGGGGGGTCTGTGGATATCTGGGGGGGTCGGTAGATATGTGGGGGGGTCAGTGGATATGTGGGGGGTCGGTGGATATGTGGGGGGTCGGTGGATATCTGGGGGGGTCGGTGGATATGTGGGGGGTCGGTGGATATCTTGGGGGGTCGGTAGATATGTGGGGGGTCAATGGATATCTGGGGGGTCGGTGGATATGTAGGGGGTCAGTGGATATCTGGGGGTGTCGGTGGATATGTGGGGGGTCGGTGGATATCTGGGGGGGTCGGTGGATATGTGGGGGGTCGGTGGATATGTGGGGGGTCGGTGGATATCTTGGGGGGTCTCTGAATATGTGGGGGGTCGGTGGATATCAGGGGGGGTCGGTGGATATGTGGGGGGGTCGGTGGATATGTGGGGGGTCGGTGGATATCTGGGGGGGTCTGTGAATATGTGGGGGGTCGGTGGATATCTGGGGGGTCGGTGGATATCTGGGGGGGTCGGTGGATATCTTGGGGGGTCGGTGGATATCTGGGGGGTCTCTGAATATGTGGGGGGTCGGTGGATATCTGGGGGGGTCGGTGGATATCTTGGGGGGTCGGTGGATATCTGGGGGGGTCGGTGGATATGTGGGGGGTCGGTGGATATCTGGGGGGGTCGGTGGATATCTTGGGGGGTCGGTGGATATCTGGGGGGGTCGGTGGATATCTTGGGGGGTCGGTGGATATCTGGGGGGGTCGGTGGATATGTGGGGGGTCGGTGGATATCTGGGGGGGTCGGTGGATATCTGGGGGGGTCTGTGAATATGTGGGGGGTCGGTGGATATCTGAGGGGGTCGGTGGATATCTGGGGGGGTCTGTGAATATGTGGGAGGTCGGTGGATATGTGGGGGGTCGGTGGATATCTGGGGGGGTCGGTGGATATCTGGGGGGTCGGTGGATATCTGGGGGGGTCGGTGGATATGTGGGGGGTTGGTGGATATGTGGGGGGGTCGGTGGATATTTGGGGGGTCGGTGGATATGTGGGGGGTCGGTGGATATCTGGGGGGGTCGGTGGATATGGGGGGGGTCGGTGGATATCTGGGGGGGTCGGTGGATATGTGGGGGGTCGGTGGATATGTGGGGGGGTCGGTGGATATGTGGGGGGTCGGTGGATATCTGGGGGGGTCGGTGGATATGTGGGGGGTCGGTGGATATGTGGGGGGTCGGTGGATATCTGGGGGGGTCGGTGGATATGTGGGGGGTTGGTGGATATGTGGGGGGGTCGGTGGATATCTGGGGGGTCGGTGGATATGTGGGGGGTCGGTGGATATCTGGGGGGGTCGGTGGATATGGGGGGGGTCGGTGGATATCTGGGGGGGTCGGTGGATATGTGGGGGGTCGGTGGATATGTGGGGGGTCGGTGGATATCTGGGGGGTCGGTGGATATCTGGGGGGGTCGGTGGATATCTTGGGGGGTCGGTGGATATGTGGGGGGGTTGGTGGATATCTGGGGGTTCGGTGGATATGTGGGGGGTCGGTGGATATCTTGGGGTTGGTGGATATCTTGGGGGGTCGGTGGATATCTGGGGGGGTCGGTGGATATCTTGGGGGGTCAGTGGATATCAGGGGGGGTCGGTGGATATGTGGGGGGTCGGTGGATATGTGGGGGATCAGTGGATATCTGGGGGGGTCGGTGGATATCTTGGGGGGTCGGTGGATATGTGGGGGGTCGATGGATATCTGGGGGGGTCGGTGGATATGTGGGGGGTCGGTGGATATCTGGGGGGGTCGGTGGATATCTTGGGGGGTCGGTGGATATGTGGGGGGGTCGGTGGATATGTGGGGGATCGGTGGATATCTGGGGGGGTCGGTGGATATCTTGGGGGGTCGGTGGATATGTGGGGGTCGATGGATATCTGGGGGGTCGGTGGATATGTGGGGGGTTGGTGTATATCTGGGGGGGGTCGGTGGATATCTTGGGGGGTCGGTGGATATGTGGGGGGGTCAATGGATATCTGGGGGGGTCGGTGGATATGTGGGGGGTCGGTGGATATCTGGGGGGGTCGGTGGATATGTGGGGGGTCGTTGGATATCTGGGGGGTCGGTGGATATCTGGGGGGTCGATGGATATCAGGGGGGGTCGGTGGATATCTGGGGGGGTCGGTGGATATCTGGGGGGTCGATGGATATCAGGGGGGGTCGGTGGATATCTGGGGGGTCGGTGGATATCTTGGGGGGTCGGTGGATATGTGGGGGGGTCGGTGGATATCTTGAGGGGTCGGTGGATATGTGGGGGGTCGGTGGATATCTTGGGGGGTCGGTGGATATGTGGGGGATCGGTGGATATCTGGGGGGGTCGGTGGATATGTGTAGGGGCGGTGGATATCTGGGGGGGGTCGGTGGATATCTGGGGGGTCGATGGATATCAGGGGGGGTTGGTGGATATCTGGGGGGGTCGGTGGATATGTGGGGGGTCGGTGGATATCTTGGGGGGTCGGTGGATATGTGGGGGGTCAATGGATATCTGGGGGGGTCGGTGGATATGTGGGGGGTCGGTGGATATCTGGGGGGGTCGGTGGATATGTGGGGGGTCGGTGGATATCTGGGGGGGGTCGGTGGATATCTGGGGGGTCGGTGGATATCTTGGGGGGTCGGTGGATATGTGGGGGGGTCGGTGGATATCTTGAGGGGTCGGTGGATATGTGGGGGGGTCGGTGGATATCTTGGGGGGTCGGTGGATATGTGGGGGATCGGTGGATATCTGGGGGGGTCGGTGGATATGTGTAGGGGCGGTGGATATCTGGGGGGGTCGGTGGATATCTGGGGGGTCGATGGATATCAGGGGGGGTCGGTGGATATCTGGGGGGGTCGGTGGATATGTGGGGGGTCGGTGGATATCTTGGGGGGTCGGTGGATATGTGGGGGGTCGGTGGATATCTGGGGGGGTCGGTGGATATGTGGGGGGTCGGTGGATATCTGGGGGGTCGGTGGATATGTGGGGGGTCGGTGGATATCTGGGGGGGTCGGTGGATATCTGGGGGGTCGATGGATATCAGGGGGGGTCGGTGGATATCTGGGGGGGTCGGTGGATATCTGGGGGGTCGATGGATATCAGGGGGGGTCGGTGGATATCTGGGGGGTCGGTGGATATCTTGGGGGGTCGGTGGATATGTGGGGGGGTCGGTGGATATCTTGAGGGGTCGGTGGATATGTGGGGGGTCGGTGGATATCTTGGGGGGTCAATGGATATGTGGGGGATCGGTGGATATGTGGGGGGTCGATGGATATCTGGGGGGGTCGGTGGATATGTGGGGGGTCAGTGGATATCTGGGGGGGTCGGTGGATATGTGGGGGGTCGGTGGATATCTGGGGGGTCGGTGGATATGTGGGGGGGTCGGTGGATATGTGGGGGGCCGGTGGATATCTGGGGGGTCTCTGAATATGTGGGGGGTCGGTGGATATCAGGGGGGGTCGGTGGATATGTGGGGGGTCGGTGGATATCTGGGGGGGGTCGGTGGATATGTGGGGGGTCGGTGGATATCTGGGGGGGTCGGTGGATATGTGGGGGGTCGGTGGATATGTGGGGGGGGTCGGTGGATATCTGGGGGGGTCGGTGGATATGTGGGGGGGGTCGGTGGATATCTGGGGGGGGTCGGTGGATATGTGGGGGGGTCGGTGGATATGTGGGGGGTCGGTGGATATCTGGGGGGTTGGTGGATATGTGGGGGGTCGGTGGATATCTGGGGGGGCCGGTGGATATCTGGGGGGTCGGTGGATATCTGGGGGGGTCGGTGGATATGTGGGGGGTCGGTGGATATCTGGGGGGGTCGGTGGATATGTGGGGGGTCGGTGGATATCTGGGGGGGTCGGTGGATATGTGGGGGGTCTGTGGATATCTGGGGGGGTCGGTAGATATGTGGGGGGGTCAGTGGATATGTGGGGGGTCGGTGGATATCTGGGGGGGTCGGTGGATATGTGGGGGGTCGGTGGATATCTTGGGGGGTCGGTAGATATGTGGGGGGTCGATGGATATCTGGGGGGTCGGTGGATATGTAGGGGGTCAGTGGATATCTGGGGGTGTCGGTGGATATGTGGGGGGTCGGTGGATATCTGGGGGGGTCGGTGGATATGTGGGGGGTCGGTGGATATGTGGGGGGTCGGTGGATATCTTGGGGGGTCTCTGAATATGTGGGGGGTCGGTGGATATCAGGGGGGGTCGGTGGATATGTGGGGGGGTCGGTGGATATGTGGGGGGTCGGTGGATATCTGGGGGGGTCTGTGAATATGTGGGGGGTCGGTGGATATCTGGGGGGTCGGTGGATATCTGGGGGGGTCGGTGGATATCTTGGGGGGTCGGTGGATATCTGGGGGGTCTCTGAATATGTGGGGGGTCGGTGGATATCTGGGGGGGTCGGTGGATATCTTGGGGGGTCGGTGGATATCTGGGGGGGTCGGTGGATATGTGGGGGGTCGGTGGATATCTGGGGGGGTCGGTGGATATCTTGGGGGGTCGGTGGATATCTGGGGGGGTCGGTGGATATCTTGGGGGGTCGGTGGATATCTGGGGGGGTCGGTGGATATGTGGGGGGTCGGTGGATATCTGGGGGGGTCGGTGGATATCTGGGGGGGTCTGTGAATATGTGGGGGGTCGGTGGATATCTGAGGGGGTCGGTGGATATCTGGGGGGGTCTGTGAATATGTGGGAGGTCGGTGGATATGTGGGGGGTCGGTGGATATCTGGGGGGGTCGGTGGATATCTGGGGGGTCGGTGGATATCTGGGGGGTCGGTGGATATGTGGGGGGTTGGTGGATATGTGGGGGGGTCGGTGGATATCTGGGGGGTCGGTGGATATGTGGGGGGTCGGTGGATATCTGGGGGGGTCGGTGGATATGGGGGGGGTCGGTGGATATCTGGGGGGGTCGGTGGATATGTGGGGGGTCGGTGGATATGTGGGGGGGTCGGTGGATATGTGGGGGGTCGGTGGATATCTGGGGGGGTCGGTGGATATGTGGGGGGTCGGTGGATATGTGGGGGGTCGGTGGATATCTGGGGGGGTCGGTGGATATGTGGGGGGTTGGTGGATATGTGGGGGGGTCGGTGGATATCTGGGGGGTCGGTGGATATGTGGGGGGTCGGTGGATATCTGGGGGGGTCGGTGGATATGGGGGGGGTCGGTGGATATCTGGGGGGGTCGGTGGATATGTGGGGGGTCGGTGGATATGTGGGGGGTCGGTGGATATCTGGGGGTCGGTGGATATCTGGGGGGGTCGGTGGATATCTTGGGGGGTCGGTGGATATGTGGGGGGGTTGGTGGATATCTGGGGGTTCGGTGGATATGTGGGGGGTCGGTGGATATCTTGGGGTTGGTGGATATCTTGGGGGGTCGGTGGATATCTGGGGGGGTCGGTGGATATCTTGGGGGGTCAGTGGATATCAGGGGGGGTCGGTGGATATGTGGGGGGTCGGTGGATATGTGGGGGATCAGTGGATATCTGGGGGGGTCGGTGGATATCTTGGGGGGTCGGTGGATATGTGGGGGGTCGATGGATATCTGGGGGGGTCGGTGGATATGTGGGGGGTCGGTGGATATCTGGGGGGGTCGGTGGATATCTTGGGGGGTCGGTGGATATGTGGGGGGGTCGGTGGATATGTGGGGGATCGGTGGATATCTGGGGGGGTCGGTGGATATCAGGGGGGGTCGGTGGATATCTGGGGGGTCGGTGGATATCTTGGGGGGTCGGTGGATATGTGGGGGGGTCGGTGGATATCTTGAGGGGTCGGTGGATATGTGGGGGGGTCGGTGGATATCTTGGGGGGATCGGTGGATATCTGGGGGGGTCGGTGGATATGTGTAGGGGCGGTGGATATCTGGGGGGGGTCGGTGGATATCTGGGGGGTCGATGGATATCAGGGGGGGTTGGTGGATATCTGGGGGGGTCGGTGGATATGTGGGGGGTCGGTGGATATCTTGGGGGGTCGGTGGATATGTGGGGGGTCAATGGATATCTGGGGGGGTCGGTGGATATGTGGGGGGTCGGTGGATATCTGGGGGGGTCGGTGGATATGTGGGGGGTCGGTGGATATCTGGGGGGGGTCGGTGGATATCTGGGGGGTCGGTGGATATCTTGGGGGGTCGGTGGATATGTGGGGGGGTCGGTGGATATCTTGAGGGGTCGGTGGATATGTGGGGGGGTCGGTGGATATCTTGGGGGGTCGGTGGATATGTGGGGGATCGGTGGATATCTGGGGGGGTCGGTGGATATGTGTAGGGGCGGTGGATATCTGGGGGGGTCGGTGGATATCTGGGGGGTCGATGGATATCAGGGGGGGTCGGTGGATATCTGGGGGGGTCGGTGGATATGTGGGGGGTCGGTGGATATCTTGGGGGGTCGGTGGATATGTGGGGGGTCGGTGGATATCTGGGGGGTCGGTGGATATGTGGGGGGTCGGTGGATATCTGGGGGGGTCGGTGGATATGTGGGGGGTCGGTGGATATCTGGGGGGGTCGGTGGATATCTGGGGGGTCGATGGATATCAGGGGGGGTCGGTGGATATCTGGGGGGGTCGGTGGATATCTGGGGGGTCGATGGATATCAGGGGGGGTCGGTGGATATCTGGGGGGTCGGTGGATATCTTGGGGGGTCGGTGGATATGTGGGGGGGTCGGTGGATATCTTGAGGGGTCGGTGGATATGTGGGGGGTCGGTGGATATCTTGGGGGGTCAATGGATATGTGGGGGATCGGTGGATATCTGGGGGGGTCGGTGGATATGTGTAGGGGCGGTGGATATCTGGGGGGGTCGGTGGATATCTGGGGGGTCGATGGATATCAGGGGGGGTCGGTGGATATCTGGGGGGGTCGGTGGATATCTGGGGGGGTCGGTGGATATCTGGGGGGTCGATGGATATCAGGGGGGGTCGGTGGATATGTGGGGGGGTCGGTGGATATCTGGGGGGGTCGGTGGATATCTTGGGGGGTCGGTGGATATGTGGGGGGTCGGTGGATATGTGGGGGGTCGGTGGATATCTGGGGGGGTCGGTGGATATCTTGGGGGGTCGGTGGATATCTGGGGGGTCGGTGGATATCTGGGGGGGGTCGGTGGATATCTGGGGGGTCGGTGGATATCTGGGGGGGGTCGGTGGATATCTTGGGGGGTCGGTGGATATCTGGGGGGTCGGTGGATATGTGGGGGGTCGGTGGATATCTGGGGGGTCGGTGGATATCTGGGGGGTCGGTGGATATGTGGGGGGTCGGTGGATATCTGGGGGGGTCGGTGGATATCTGGGGGGGTCGGTGGATATCTGGGGGGGTCGGTGGATATGTGGGGGGGTCGGTGGATATCTGGGGGGTCTTCAGATTCCAATAAGGCTCCCTGCAGTCCCTCACATACCTTATGGGGCAGATGTGGGGATGAGGCCTCAACTTCAGGGTCAAAGTGCCTTTCAAGGGGGAAGGCTTTGCTACCCATCCCCCCCCCCCGCCCTCTGAAAAGTACCCTCCCCCTCCCAAAAGGTACCCCCCCAATATTGAAGGCATGTGATTCCCTTTGAAACAATCTTGCAGGGGCGACAGAACTGCCCTCTTCTCTCTGTAATTAAGCTGGGATCCTGGGTGACACCATTGACCAGATGTGGCCCTGGGCATTATGGTCAGTGACTTCCCCCGGGGTCCCTGGCAGCCAGCCGGCCGGGGAGCTGTCATTTAGTGAGGGTAGTGCAGCTGCTGGACGACAGATCTCAGGGTGCTGGGATTCACTTTTTCTCATCATACTGCTCCTCAGCCTCACCTCCAGCTTTGACGCTTCCCCAAAGGATGTTCTCTGAAGGCTTTGTGTATTTCTGACATTGCCCTTTAAGCTGCAATAAAAGACCCTCCCCCTACCTACAACTCATGGGGCCCCTGGGCAATAGAGGATCATGGGGCCCCTGTGTCCTTGCCCAAACTCAAAAAAAACTATGAAAAATGTACCAGGGGCATCTCATGGGGCCCCCTACTGACCCCGGGCCCTCGGGCAGTGCCCGAGTTTCCGAATGGTCAGACCGCCCCTGGCCCCCTACGGAACATCGGCCCCCCATGGCAGTGCAAGACTTGCAAACTGGCCTTGACAACGGCCAGAAAAATATAAAAAAGCTTCACCCCCCATAGAGGTCAGTGGAGTTCAGAGCTGCGTTTGGAGATCATGAATTTCCCGTCGCCGGTGAACGGAACGTCGTCTGCTCCATCAGAAGTGCCTCTATGATGTTCCGTACACCGGCGGTTCTAGATGTCACCTCTCTGGTGGGGCAATGATTTGCACGGCCGGTGATGAGAATCAAATGTTCCGTATGTTGGTTGTAGTTGGACGGCGACTTTCCTCCATCCCGGAACAAAGACGGGCGATCTGGCTGCATGTCAGGAGAGATGTCCCCCCATAGACCGGGCAGAGGACTCCCATGTCCAGGTGATGGAGACGACACCCGGGGGAAGAATTCATGTCTTCATCTTCAATGAAGGGAGAGGCGGGGAAGGGAGTGGCCCCATACAGCCTACCTGGCAGGGCCCCCTAGATGGGTGTCAGGGTGCAGGTGTATGGCTCCCAACATGGCTCCAGCCACATGAACCAACCTCTCCTTCATGTACCTGTGGTGTGGATGAGCCCTTAATTATGTTTTCGGGGGGGGGGGGAGGGGGGAGGGGGTGTTGGAGAAAGAGCCGACCCCCTGAGCACTCACTTTTGAGACAGAGAAAGAGATTGAAGACACGGATCCTCCTTCCCCTACTCTGTGCTGAATGAATGGATGAATAGATGAATGGATGGATGAATGAATGGATGGGTGAATGAATAGATGAATGGATGGATGGATGGGTGAATGAATAGATGAATGGATGGATGGATGGGTGAATGAATAGATGAATGAATGAATGGATGGGTGAATGAATAGATGAATGGATGGATGGATGGATGGATGGATGGATGAATGAATGGATGGATGAATGGATAGATGAATAGATGAATGAATGGATGAATGAATAGATGAATGAATGAATGAATGAATGAATGGATGGATGAATAGATGAATGGATGAATGAATAGATGAATGAATGGATGGATGAATGAATAGATGAATGAATGGATGGATGAATGAATAGATGAATGAATGATGAATAGATGAATGAATGGATGGATGAATGAATGAATAGATGAATGAATGAATGAATAGATGAATGAATAGATGAATGAATGAATGAATGAATGAATGAATGAATGAATGGATGGATGAATGGATGGATGGATGAATGAATGAATGGATGGATAAATGGATGGATGAATGAATGGATGGGTGAATGGATGAATGAATGGATGGATGAATGGATAGATGAATGAATAGATGAATGAATGGATGGATGAATGAATAGATGAATGAATGATGAATAGATGAATGAATGGATGGATGAATGAATGAATAGATGAATGAATGAATGAATAGATGAATGAATAGATGAATGAATGAATGAATGAATGAATGGATGGATGAATGGATGGATGGATGAATGAATGAATGGATGGATAAGTGGATGGATGAATGAATGGATGGGTGAATGGATGAATGAATGGATGGATGGATGAATGAATGGATGGATAAATGGATGGATGAATGGATGGATGGATGAACAGGGAGCGCTCTGTACAGAAGTGAATACAGATGTGATCAGCAGCTCTTAGAACTGTCTGCACCATAAAGCTGCCCGGCCTCCTGTACAACTGATGAGACCCCGTATAGGAGGGCGTTCCATAGGGAAGCTCCCCAGCACCCTCCAGGACAGTCCACCCGTGTTCTGTAGGGAAGCTCACATGTTCTCCAGCATGTTCTGTAGGGAAGCTCACACGTTCTCCAGCACCCTCCAGGACAGTCCAGCCGTGTTCTGTAGGGAAGATCACATGTTCTCCAGCATGTTCTGTAGGGAAGCTCACATGTTCTCCAGCACCCTCCAGGATGGTCCAGCCGTGTTCTGTAGGGAAGCTCACATGTTCTCGTGCACCCTCCAGAATGGTCCACCCGTGTTCTGTAGGGAAGCTCACACGTTCTCCAGCACCCTCCAGGATGGTCCAGCCGTGTTCTGCAGGGAAGCTCACATGTTCTCCAGCATGTTCTGTAGGGAAGCTCACACGTTCTCCAGCACCCTCCAGGATGGCCCAGCCGTGTTCTGTAGGGAAGCTCACATGTTCTCCAGCATGTTCTGTAGGGAAGCTCACACGTTCTCCAGCACCCTCCAGGACGGTCCAGCCGTGTTCTGTAGGGAAGATCACATGTTCTCCAGCATGTTCTGTAGGGAAGCTCACACGTTCTCCAGCACCCTCCAGGACGGTCCAGCCATGTTCTGCAGGGAAGCTCACATGTTCTCCAGCATGTTCTGTAGGGAAGCTCACATGCTCTCCAGCACCCTCCAGGATGGTCCAGCCGTGTTCTGTAGGGAAGCTCACATGTTCTCCAGCATGTTCTGTAGGGAAGCTCACACGTTCTCCAGCACCCTCCAGGATGGTCCAGCCGTGTTCTGCAGGGAAGCTCACATGTTCTCCAGCACCCTCCAGAATAGTCCACCCGTGTTCTGTAGAGAAGCTCACATGTTCTCCAGCACCCTCCAGGATGGTCCAGCCGTGTTCTGCAGGGAAGCTCACATGTTCTCCAGCATGTTCTGTAGGGAAGCTCAAACGTTCTCCAGCACCCTCCAGGATGGTCCAGCCGTGTTCTGCAGGGAAGCTCACATGTTCTCCAGCATGTTCTGTAGGGAAGCACACACGTTCTCCAGCACCCTCCAGGATGGTCCAGCCGTGTTCTGTAGGGAAGCTCACATGTTCTCCAGCACCCTCCAGAATGGTCCACCCGTGTTCTGTAGGGAAGCTCACATGTTCTCCAGCATGTTCTGTAGGGAAGCTCACACGTTCTCCAGCACCCTCCAGGATGGTCCAGCCGTGTTCTATAGGGAAGATCACATGTTCTCCAGCACCCTCCAGGACGCTCCACCCGTGTTCTGCAGGGAAGATCACATGTTCTCCAGCATGTTCTGTAGGGAAGCTCACATGTTCTCCAGCACCCTCCAGGACGGTCCAACCGTGTTCTGCAGGGAAGATCACATGTTCTCCAGCACCCTCCAGGATGGTCCACCCATGTTCTGCAGGGAAGATCACATGTTCTCCTGCACCCTCCAGGACGGTCCACCCGTGTTCTGTAGGGAAGATCACATGTTCTCCAGCATGTTCTGCAGGGAAGCTCACACGTTCTCCAGCACCCTCCAGGATGGTCCAGCCGTGTTCTGTAGGGAAGATCACATGTTCTCCAGCACCCTCCAGGACGGTCCACTTGTGTTCTGCAGGGAAGATCACATGTTCTCCAGCTCCCTCCAGGACGGTCCACCCATGTTCTGTAGGGAAGATCACATGTTCTCCAGCATGTTCTGCAGGGAAGATCACATGTTCTCCAGCACCCTCCAGGACGGTCCACCCGTGTTCTGCAGGGAAGATCACATGTTCTCCAGCATGTTCTGTAGGGAAGCTCACACGTTCTCCAGCACCCTCCAGGATGGTCCACCCATGTTCTGCAGGGAAGATCACACGTTCTCCAGCACCCTCCAGGACGGTCCACCTGTGTTCTGCAGGGAAGATCACATGTTCTCCAGCATGTTCTGTAGGGAAGCTCACACGTTCTCCAGCTCCCTCCAGGACGGTCCACCCGTGTTCTGTAGGGAAGATCACATGTTCTCCAGCATGTTCTGCAGGGAAGATCACATGTTCTCCAGCACCCTCCAGGACGGTAGACCCGTGTTCTGCAGGGAAGATCACATGTTCTCCAGCATGTTCTGTAGGGAAGATCACATGTTCTCCAGCACCCTCCAGGACGGTCCACCTGTGTTCTGCAGGGAAGATCACATGTTCTCCAGCATGTTCTGTAGGGAAGCTCACATGTTCTCCAGCACCCTTCAGGATGGTCCACCCATGTTCTGCAGGGAAGATCACACGTTCTCCAGCACCCTCCAGGACGGTCCACCTGTGTTCTGCAGGGAAGATCACATGTTCTCCAGCATGTTCTGTAGGGAAGCTCACACGTTCTCCAGCACCCTCCAGGATGGTCCACCCATGTTCTGCAGGGAAGATCACACGTTCTCCAGCACCCTCCAGGACGGTCCACCTGTGTTCTGCAGGGAAGATCACACGTTCTCCAGCATGTTCTGTAGGGAAGCTCACACGTTCTCCAGCACCCTCCAGGACGGTCCACCTGTGTTCTGCAGGGAAGATCACATGTTCTCCAGCATGTTCTGTAGGGAAGATCACATGTTCTCCAGCACCCTCCAGGACGGTCCACCTGTGTTCTGCAGGGAATATCACACGTTCTCCAGCATGTTCTGTAGGGAAGCTCACACGTTCTCCAGCACCCTCCAGGATGGTCCACCCATGTTCTGCAGGGAAGATCACACGTTCTCCAGCACCCTCCAGGATGGTCCACCCATGTTCTGCAGGGAAGATCACATGTTCTCCAGCACCCTCCAGGACGGTCCACCTGTGTTCTGCAGGGAAGATCACACGTTCTCCAGCATGTTCTGTAGGGAAGCTCACACGTTCTCCAGCACCCTCCAGGACGGTCCACCTGTGTTCTGCAGGGAAGATCACACGTTCTCCAGCATGTTCTGTAGGGAAGCTCACACGTTCTCCAGCACCCTCCAGGATGGTCCACCCATGTTCTGCAGGGAAGATCACACGTTCTCCAGCACCCTCCAGGACGGTCCACCTGTGTTCTGCAGGGAAGATCACACGTTCTCCAGCATGTTCTGTAGGGAAGCTCACACGTTCTCCAGCACCCTCCAGGACGGTCCACCTGTGTTCTGCAGGGAAGATCACATGTTCTCCAGCACCCTCCAGGATGGTCCGGCTATGTTATGGTCAGTGGTCCTCAGGTCCTGTTCTTCGGGGTCCATGGGTGGTATGTTCACGTTGGGACGAGGATATTATATTCTGTGATAGATCCATCCAGACAAGCAGGTGCAGCGCAGACATGGAATTCTGTCCGTCAGCCGTGGCTCCGCCCCCTCACTCAACGTTCCGTCTTTGAAATGAGCGTCCCATCTGGAAACTTGGCATGGAACTCCTCCATCATCTTCATCCAAGAGCAATAAAAGCCGCGCACTTTCCTCCTAATTGAAGTCTCTTCTTTTGCTGGCCCCCTGCCCTCTGGGCTCCCGGCGATGGAGAATACGCCCTGCGCTGATCCGAACAACAAAGAGACGAGTCGGGGCGCTATATATAGACCGGCCATTGTACGCCGCGTTCCGTGACCTCCGACCTTCCTCCACCGTTCCGTGACCTCCGACCTTCCTCAGCTGTTCCGTGACCTCCGACCTTCCTCCACCGTTCCGTGACCTCTGACCTTCCTCAGCTGTTCCGTGACCTCCGACCTTCCTCCGCTATGACTCACAGAACTTCTTCACTCCTTTCCCATCATCCTCTACTCCCTGAGCTTGTCCTGGCGTTCCGCTGACACCGGCTAACTCAGCCCACGCCACCGTCACCGATCGTCATATCGAACAATCTGCATGGCCAGGGATACCAGCGGACAGACCCGCCCCTCCACAGCCGGCCAATCAGCGACGGGATCTCTGTGGAAGATGAAATGTTACTCTTTCCTCTCCAGGTCGGATGTTATGCATTCATAAGTAGAGCGTGAACCAGGAAACTACCACATTATGGCCCCTAGAGGGAGCTGATGGTCATACAGAGGACATACTTATTTAAAGTGGAGCTCCACCCAAAAGGGGAAGTTCTTCTTTAAGGACTGCTTCCCTGCTCCCCATTACGGATTGGCACCTTTGGGGGGGGGGAGCGGATACCCGAATTTAACAGGTACCCACACCCACTTCTGGTCCAATCACCTAGGTGATCGGAAGCAGAAAGTGTCCTCCCCCTCCCTCCCTGTAGTTTGGTGGGACACATGACAGGTCCCTGAAGATGACGGGACCATTCACAAAGCACAGCGCTTCTCGCACATGCTCAGTGGGATCCCGGCTGTGAAGCCACAAGCTGTCCCCGCCAGGTGCCCACACTGAAGATGCCGGCCTCCTGGAATACAGGACAACTGCGGGGGGACACACCACGGGACCAGGAGACACACCACGGGCTGCGGGGGACACACCATGGGACCGGGGGACACACCACAGGCTGCAAGGGACACACCATGGGACCGGGAGACACACCACGGGCTGCGGGGAACACACCACGGGACCGGAGGACACACCATGGGACCGGGAGACACACCACGGGCTGCGGGGGACACACCACGGGACCAGGGGACACACCATGGGACCGGGGGACACACCACAGGCTGCAAGGGACACACCATGGGACCGGGAGACACACCACGGGCTGCGGGGGACACACCACGGGACCGGAGGACACACCATGGGACCGGGAGACACACCACGGGCTGCGGGGGACACACCACGGGACCAGGGGACACACCACGGGCTGCAGGGGACACACCACGGGACCAGGGGACACACACAGGCTGCAAGGGACACACCATGGGACCGGGAGACACACCATGGGACCGGGGGACACACCACAGGCTGCAAGGACACACCATGGGACCGGGAGACACACCACGGGCTGCGGGGGACACACCACGGGACCGGGGGACACACCATGGGACCGGGGGACACACCACAGGCTGCAAGGGACACACCATGGGACCGGGAGACACACCACGGGCTGCGGGGGACACACCACGGGACCGGGGGACACACCATGGGACCGGGGGACACACCACAGGCTGCAAGGGACACACCATGGGACCGGGAGACACACCACGGGCTGCGGGGGACACACCACGGGACCGGGGGACACACCACGGGACCGGGGGACACACCATGGGACCGGGGGACACACCACAGGCTGCAGGGGACACACCATGGGACAGGGAGACACACCACGGGCTGCGGGGACACACCACGGGACCGGGGGACACACCACGGGCTGCAGGGGACACACCATGGGACCAGGGGACACACCACGGGTTGCGAGGGACACACCACGGGACCGGGAGACACACCACGGGACCGGGAGACACACCACGGGCTGCGGGGGACACACCACGGGACCGAGAGACACAGCACGGGCTGCGGGGGACACACCACGGGACCGGGGGACACACCACGGGCTGCAGGGGACACACCATGGGACCAGGGGACACACCACGGGTTGCAGGGGACACACCATGGGACCAGGGGACACACCACGGGTTGCGAGGGACACACCACGGGACCGGGAGACACACCACGGGCTGCGGGGGACACACCACGGGACCGGGAGACACACCACGGGCTGCAGGGGACACACCACGGGCTGCGGGGGACACACCACGGGCTGCGGGGGACACACCATGGGACCGGGAGACACACCACAGGCTGCGGGGGACACACCACGGGACCGGGAGACACACCACGGGCTGCGGGGGACACACCACGGGACCGGGAGACACAGCACGGGCTGCAGGGGACACACCACGGGCTGTGGGGGACACACCACGGGTTGCGAGGGACACACCACGAGACCGGGAGACACACCACGGGCTGCGGGGGACACACCACGGGACCGGGAGACACTCCACGGCTGCAGGGGACACACCACGGGCTGCAGGGGACACACCACGGGCTGCGGGGGGGACACCACGGGACCAGGGGACACACCACAGGCTGCGGGGGACACACCACGGCTGCGGGGGACACACCACGGGCTGCGGGGGGGACACCACGGGACCGGGGGACAGGTAAGTGTCTGTTTTATAAAAGTCAGCAGATACAGTTTTTGTCCAGTTTTGGAGCTGCTGACTTTTACTTTTTGACAGGTGAGGGGAACTCCACTCTAATATGATGATCACTTCCCTCTAGTGGACATAATGTGGTATTTTCCTGATTCACTTATGAATGCATGACATCCGACCACTCTCTCCATAGGGCCCCTCCATAGGGCCCCCCATAGGGCCCCTCCATAGGGCCCCCCCATAGGACTCCCTCCATACAGCCCCCTCCATAGGGCTCAAGATGGACACGGCTAGAAATGATAGGGGAGTGTTTTTCAAAGTGATTTCTCTACAAAACAAAGCATGGAGACATGGATGGATGGATGGAGACATGGATGGATGGATGGATGGATGGATGGACAGAGACATGGATGGATGGATGGACAGAGACATGGATGGATGGATGGATGGATGGACAGAGACATGGATGGATGGATGGATGGACAGAGACATGGATGGATGGATGGACAGAGACATGGATGGATGGATGGATGGATGGACAGAGACATGGATGGATGGATGGACAGAGACATGGATGGATGGATGGATGGACAGAGACATGGATGGATGGATGGATGGATGGACAGAGACATGGATGGATGGATGGACAGAGACATGGATGGATGGATGGATGGATGGACAGAGACATGGATGGATGGATGGACAGAGACATGGATGGATGGATGGATGGACAGAGACATGGATGGATGGATGGATGGATGGATGGAGACATGGATGGATGGATGGACAGAGACATGGATGGATGGATGGACAGAGACATGGATGGATGGATGGATGGATGGATTGGGAGTTTGAATGAATATTGAGAATGAAATAAGTTGGGTTCTCGGTCTGTGGGGCTCAGATGTGATGTTGCTCCCCCCCCCCCCCCCCCCCCGGGAGGAGACATCCAGTCCTCAGTGATTTGAAGGGTTAAGGCCGGAATCCAGGACATTAGACTCGGCTCCGCCATGATCTGAGGGTGTCAGAGAATTCATAGATCTCCTGCAAATTATTCCAGAACCAACGAGCGACACCGACACCCAGCAACACCCGGCGACATTGACACCCGGCGACACCGACACCCAGCAACACCCGGCGACATTGACACCCGGCGACACCGACACCCAGCAACACCCGGCGACATTGACACCCAGCGACACCGACAGCCGGTGACACTGACACCCAGCGACACCCGGCGACACCCGGCGACACCCAGCAACACCGACACCCGGCAACAGCGACACCCAGCAACACCGACAACCAGCGGCTGCAGAGCCCTGAAATCTGCTCCTCAGGAATGCCGAGCAACAATCAGATCACCGAGATATGAGAACCTCCATACGCTGACCTCCATATACAGACCTCCATACACAGACCTCCATATACAGACCTCCATATGCAGACCTCCATATGCAGACCTCCATACGCAGACCTCCATACGCAGACCTCCATACGCAGACCTCCATACGCAGACCTCCATACGCAGACCTCCATACGCAGACCTCCATACGCAGACCTCCATACGCAGACCTCCATACGCAGACCTCCATACGCAGACCTCCATACGCAGACCTCCATACGCAGACCTCCATACGCAGACCTCCATACGCTGACCTCCATACGCAGACCTCCATACGCAGACCTCCATACGCTGACCTCCATACGCTGACCTCCATATGCAGACCTCCATACGCTGACCTCCATATGCAGACCTCCATACGCAGACCTCCATACGCAGACCTCCATACGCAGACCTCCATACGCAGACCTCCATACCCAGACCTCCATACGCAGACCTCCATACGCAGACCTCCATACGCAGACCTCCATACGCAGACCTCCATATACAGACCTCCATATACAGACCTCCATACGCAGACCTCCACATCCATAGCTGATCCACAGGAAGGCAATAAAAACCCCAAAAAAGAATGATCCAATCAGCTCCATCAGGGCATATAATTCCTTCCTGATGCCCCAGGAGGTGATCAAATATTCCCGGGATCAATAATCGGATATTCCCGGGATCAATAATCGGATATTCCCGGGATCAATAATCGGATATTCCCGGGATCAATAATCGGATATTCCCGGGATCAATAATCGGATATTCCCGGGATCAATAATCGGATATTCCCGGGATCAATAATCGGATATTCCCTGGATCAATAATCGGAAATTCCCAGAATCGATAATCAGACATTCCCGGGATCAATACTTGGACATTCCCGGGATCAGAATTCCTCGGATTTATTCAGCTGCATGTGTAATCTAAACGTTACCTCCTGAGCTCAATAAACAACTGACTTTTTTCAGCAGAGCAGTTATTATTAGTCTGGTAAACGTGAAAAGCAGCCTAGAGCTCCACCCGCTGGAGGGAAATAGTGAACAGAAAATCTGCATTACATCATTCAATGTATCTGTAGAGAGACCCCATCCATGTATGTTAGATCTGTCCCCTTCCCCCCTCAGTCTTGCACAGGTGTACTGGCTCCTCCCCTTCGGTCTTGCACAGGTATACCGGCTCCTCCCCTTCAGTCTTGCACAGGTGTACCGACTCCTCCCCTTCGGTCTTGCACAGGTGTACCGGCTCCTCCCCTCCAGTCTTGCACAGGTGTACCGGCTCCTCCCCTTCAGTCTTGCACAGGTGTACCGGCCCCTCCCCTTCAGTCTTGCACAGGTGTACCGGCTCCTCCCCTTCAGTCTTGTACAGGTGTACCGGCCCCTCCCCTTCAGTCTTGCACAGGTGTACCGACTCCTCCCCTTCAGTTTTGCACAGGTGTACCGACTCCTCCCCTTCAGTCTGGCTCAGGTGTACCGGCTCCTCCCCTCCAGTATTGCACAGGTGTACCAGCTCCTCCCCTCCGGTGTTGCACAAGTGTATCGGCTCCTCCCCTTCAGTCTTGCACAGGTGTGCTGGCTCCTCCCCTGGACTGATCGGCTTCCTCTGATGTCACTGCACAGATTTTGCACTCTCCAGTTTCAGTAAATCTCTCCCAAAGTGTAGAAGAATTTGCTCCTGGACATTGGGTGACCCCCGGGGACCTCAGGTGACGTCATGACGTGTAGAAGAATTTGCTCCTGGACATTGGGTGACCCCCGGGGACCTCAGGTGACGTCATGACGTGTAGAAGAATTTGCTCCTGGACATTGGGTGACCCCCGGGGACCTCAGGTGACATCATGACGTGTAGAAGAATTTGCTCCTGGACATTGGGTGACCCCCGGGGACCTCAGGTGACGTCATGACGTGTAGAAGAATTTCCAGCTCCACAATGATGAATTGATCAGACAGTTGGGGGTCACATCGGTGTGTTGGATATCGACACGTTTTGGGGGTACAGAAGTGAGGCGTGACTCCCCGATAGTGTCTGCTGACATTCATCTCATTACAGGAGGAACCAGCGATGGTTGTGGGGGAACCAGGAGGTCAGCACTGCGGGGGTCAGAGAGTCCCAGTGGACTTCGGGGGACTGTTCCTCTGAAACGCTTGGTAGCAGCTAAGGCATGGAAAGTCTTCTCCTGCAGGACCACCTTCCTCCGAGAGACATCCCCACAGCTGCAGGGTCACTCTCACATAGAGGACTTAGATGGACTATGTGGACTGGCTATGTAGCTATATGGATCTGACCTCAAGGGTTGGTGTCCCCGTCACATTTCGTGTTTTCTTTGCAGCTCGGCGGTTGTCACCCTGAGCTGTGGTTACATTTTCTGTACTCGGCAGGTTTCTCTAAGCTCAGGGTCACATCCATCATTTCTGCCCGGAGCTCTAGAGAAGTTCTCGGAGTACCAGATTTCTTCTCTCCAGACCATCGCTGACGGTTTGGTCCACAGATGGTGGGAAATGTCCGGTCCTTTCTCTTCTGGACTTTGCCCCAACTGAGGGCTTGGTGGAGGGTCTATCCAGAGGGAGCAGGAAGATGGTGGGAAATGTCCGGTCCTTTCTCTTCTGGACTTTGCCCCAACTGAGGGCTTGGTGGAGGGTCTATCCAGAGGGAGCAGGAAGATGGTGGGAAGATGGCCACCTGGATGGAGCGTCTTCAGAGAAGACTTCTACGATGAAGTGTCCGGGGAGAAGGTTCTAGGCTGCACTTTGCAAGAACTTCCTGCTGCTCATAGAGGGCCAATGGCCTAAAGAGATCCATAATCCCTCCAGAAAACACAGCGAACAAAACCAGCGATAAACAGAAAAAATGTCCTCCACCTGTACAACCATTCCTGTGTTGGGGGTCGTCTCATTGCTGCCCATCTAGTGCACCTGTACAACCATTCCTGTGTTGGGGGTCGTCTCATTGCTGCCCATCTAGTGCACCTGTACAACCATTCCTGTGTTGGGGGTTGTCTCATTGCTGCCCATCTAGTGCACCTGTACAACCATTCCTGTGTTGGGGGTCGTCTCATTGCTGCCCATCTAGTGCACCTGTACAACCATTCCTGTGTTGGGGGTTGTCTCATTGCTGCCCATCTAGTGCCCCTGTTGGTAATTTCATGAACACCAAAAGCAGCTGAAACTGATGAACAACCCCCTCTGCGACTTACCTGACTGGATCCTCTGCGACTTACCTGACCGGATCCTCTGCGACTTACCTGACTGGATCCTCTGCGACTTACCTGACCGGATCCTCTGCAACTTACCTGACTGGATCCTCTGCGACTTACCTGACCGGATCCTCTGCGAATTACCTGACCGGATCCTCTGCGACTTACCTGACTGGATCCTCTGCGACTTACCTGACCGGATCCTCTGCGAATTACCTGACCGGATCCTCTGCGAATTACCTGACCGGATCCTCTGCGAATTACCTGACCGGATCCTCTGCAAATTACCTGACCGGATCCTCTTCTACTTACCTGACCGGATCCTCTGCGACTTACCTGACCGGATCCTCTGCAACTTACCTGACCGGATCCTCTGCTACTTACCTGACTGGATCCTCTGCGACTTACCTGACCGGATCCTCTGCGACTTACCTGACCGGATCCTCTGCGACTTACCTGACCAGACCTTCCACGACTTACCTGACCAGATCCTCTGTGACTTACCTGACCAGATCCTCCGCTACTTACTTGACCAGATCCTCCGCGACCTACCTGACCAGATCCTCCGCGACCTACCTGACCAGATCCTCTGCTACTTACCTGACCAGATCCTCCGCGACCTACCTGACCAGATCCCTCTGCGACTTACTGACCAGATCCTCTGCTACTTACCTGACCAGATCTCTGCGACTTACCTGACCGGATCCTCTGCGAATTACCTGACCGGATCCTCTGCGACTTACCTGACCGGATCCTCTGCGACTTACCTGACCGGATCCTCTGCAACTTACCTGACCGGATCCTCTGCTACTTACCTGACCGGATCCTCTGCTACTTACCTGACCGGATCCTCTGCGACTTACCTGACCGGATCCTCTGCGACTTACCTGACCAGATCCTCTGCTACTTACCTGACCAGACCTTCCACGACTTACCTGACCAGATCCTCTGCGACTTACCTGACCAGATCCTCCGCTACTTACCTGACCAGATCCTCCGCGACCTACCTGACCAGATCCTCTGCTACTTACCTGACCAGATCCTCCGCGACCTACCTGACCAAATCCCCTGCGACTTACCTGACCAGATCCTCTGCTACTTACCAGACCAGATCCTCTGCGACTTACCTGACCAGATCCTCTGCTACTTACCTGACCAGATCCTCTGCGACTTACCTGACCAGATCCTCTGCGACTTACCTGACCAGATCCTCTGCGACTTACCTGACCAGATCCTCTGCGACTTACCTGACCGGATCCTCTGCGACTTACCTGACCAGATCCATATCTTAGAAGGTTCAGCGATTTGATGCGACTCGGATTACAAAGTCTTCCTTTCATTTATTTTGATCCATGTATATATATACACCCCCCATATCCCCCCCCCCGTATATATAGTTTGGTCCATATATATCTATACCCCCCATATCCCCCCCCAGTATATATAGTTCGGTCCATATATATATATACACCCCCATATCCCCCCCAGTATATATAGTTCGGTCCATATATATATATACACCCCCATATCCCCCCCAGTATATATAGTTCGGTCCATATATATATATATACCCCCATATCCCCGCCCCCCAGTATATACAGTTCGGTCCATATGTATATTTACATCCAAATCAGGTGAACGGTGTAGGAATGACAACAGTTTGCATTTCCTCCTTTCTGATGCTTTGCCTGAAGTCTGGAACCCATGGACATGACCAAAGACCGGGTTTCCTCCTTTCTGATGCTTTGCCTGAAGTCTGGAACCCATGGACATGACCAAAGACTGGGTTTCCTCCTTCCTGATGCTTTGCCTGAAGTCTGGAACCCATGGACATGACCAAAGACTGGGTTTCCTCCTTTCTGGTGCTTTGCCTGCAGTCTGGAACCCATGGACATGACCAAAGACTGGGTTTCCTCCTTCCTGATGCTTTGCCTGAAGTCTGGAACCCATGGACGTGACCAAAGACTGGGTTTCCTCCTTTCTGGTGCTTTGCCTGCAGTCTGGAACCCATGGACATGACCAAAGACTGGGTTTCCTCCTTCCTGATGCTTTGCCTGAAGTCTGGAACCCATGGACGTGACCAAAGACTGGGTTTCCTCCTTTCTGATGCTTTGCCTGCAGTCTGGAACCCATGGACATGACCAAAGACTGGGTTTCCTCCTTTCTGGTGCTTTGCCTGCAGTCTGGAACCCATGGACATGACCAAAGACTGGGTTTCCTCCTTTCTGATGCTTTGCCTGCAGTCTGGAACCCATGGTTGTGACCAAAGACCGGGTTTCCTCCTGTCTGATGCTTTGCCTGAAGTCTGGAACCCATGGACATGACCAAAGACTGGGTTTCCTCCTGTCTGATGCTTGTCAGGCTCTACCTGCAGGTGTCTTCAATTGTTCTTTGTGGGTTTTTCTGCCTCTAGTTCTTCTCAGTTGGGTGGAGATCAGGTGACTCGCCATTGCAGAATATTCCACTTCTTCTCCTTCCTCCTGGGTTGCTCTTGCAGTGTGTTTTGGATCATTGTCCATCTGTACTGTGAAGCCGTCCAATCACCTTTGCTGCATTTGGCTGATCTCTCTGATGGATTTGTTCCATTTTTGAACCCTTACAATGGCCGGTGTCACTGGCATGGACGGCTCCTGTGATCACATGATGGAGGTCACAGCAATAGATTCCAAATGTAAATCCCGCACTTAGAATCATCTCCAGACCTTCTACCTGCTTCATTGGTGAAGGAATAACGAAGGAGTAGCCCACACCTGGCCAGGAACAGCTTTTGATTCGACTGTCCAATGGGCCCTTGAAAAAAGGGGAGTGGCTACTCTTAAGAGCTGTAATTCCTAAACCCCACCCCCAATGTGGATGTACATCCCCTCGAATTACCCCAGAGAGTGCACACTGTCCGCCCAGATCCATCATAGAACCAGAGCTGGGAGGGGGGATGGGAAATACCTGAAAAAACTACAATTGTGCCGTGTCCGAATATATATGGGACCTAACTGTATATACTGGGGGGGGGATATGGGGGGGTATATATATATATGGACTGAACTGTATATACTGGGGGGGGATATGGGGGGTGTATATATATATGGACCGAACTGTATATACTGGGGGGGGATATGGGGGGGTATATATATATATGGACCGAACTGTATATACTGGGGGGGATATGGGGGGGTATATATATATATGGACTGAACTGTATATACTGGGGGGGGATATGGG
>NW_028319603.1:5000-57282 GCF_062004578.1 Staurois parvus | reverse complement strand
AGCCAGTCTGACAATATGTCTGGTTTTTATGTAAGTCTCTCATATTCCAAGATATGAGACATAGGGGAAAAATGGATTTTGAAAAGTGTTTATCTGATTTGTGCTTCGTTGGAATGCCTTGAACTCCTGGGAAAGCTTGCCTTATCTTATACGAGGTGTTATATGGTACACCTCGCCCAGACAGCCAGGCACCCAGCTCAAAAATGTTTTATAGCTCTGGGGTTCCCTGCTGTGCTGGCCTTCCAGTGACACAGGACCAGCACACACACACTGGCCAAATGTCTCTGTGCCTCTCAGAGAGGGCGGGGGAAAAGTATGAGGGGAGAAAATGGAGATTCTCAACAAAATGGAGGCCTGCATCAGTCTCTGGGTATACGCTGTTACACCTCCCTCCTCAGGTGGTTGCATTGGAGGAGACTGCAATTTCCCTCCTGACGCAACTCACTTCTGCCGGCTCGACCTGTCTTGATAACCCATCAGCATTGCCATGGGTGCTGCCCTTCTTATGCTGTATGGTGAAATCGTATTGCTGAAGAATTAGGCTCCACCAAAGTAGTTTGCCATTCTCCCCAGCAACACGATTAAGCCAGCTCAGAGGATTGTGATCAGTGATAACGGTGAAGTGCCGCCCATAAAGGTACATTTGTAACTTCTGGAGCGCCCACACGATCGCCAGACACTCCTTTTCAATCGTGGCGTATGCTACATCCCTGGGAAGCAGCTTTCGGCTTAGGTAGAGGATGGGATGTTCCTCTCCTGCACCATCCACCTGGCTCAGGACTGCACGCAATCCATATGCAGAAGCATCCGTCTGCACTAAGAAACGGCGGGTGAAGTCTGGAGCCTGTAGCACAGGGGCGCTGGCCAGCGCCTCCTTCAAGGCCTGAAAGGCCTTCTCACAATCGGGTGTCCACGACACCACCTTGGGTAGTTTCTTCTTGGTCAGGTCAGTCAAGGGTTTTGCCAGGCTACTGTAGTTACATACAAACTTCTGATAGTAACCAGCTCTCCCCAGGAATGACATGACCTGTTTCTTGGTTTGTGGGGTAGGCCAGGCCAGGATGGCCTCCACCTTCCCTGTTTCGGGTCTCGGGGTGCCTCCTCCTACCTGGTGTCCCAAGTACTGGACATCTGTCATGCCTATCTGACACTTGCTGGGTTTGACGGTCAGATTGGCGGCTGTCAGTTTGTCCAGAACCTGTGACAGATGCACCAGATGTTCTTCCCAGGTGGGGCTGAACACGGCGATGTCGTCCAGGTAGACTACTGCGTATTGTTCCAGCCCCTCCAGTAAGTCATTTATGACCCTCTGGAAGGTAGCTGGGGCATTCTTCATCCCAAAGGGCATGACCGTGAATTCGAACAAGCCGAATGGGGTGATGAAGGCAGACTTTTCCCGGGCCTCAGGCGCCAGAGGAATTTGCCAGTACCCCCTGCTCAGATCCATGATTGTGAGATAGCGGGCAGCCGCCAGCCTATGCAACAATTCATCGATCCGGGGCATGGGGTAGGCGTCTGCAGTGGTGATGGCGTTCAGTTTCCGATAGTCCACACAGAACCTGGTCGTTCGGTCCTTTTTGAGGACCAGGACTACAGGAGATGCCCAGGCACTGTGGGACTTATGAATCACTCCCAACTGCAGAATTTCCTTCACCTCCTTTTTCATATCAGCCAGCACCTCTAAAGAGATGCGATAGGCTGATTGTTTAATAGGAGGATGGGCTCCTGTGTCTACTTTGTGGGCAGCAAGGTGTGTTCTCCCAGGCTTCCCAGTAAACCTACCCCCATATACTGCTAGCACTCTCTCCAGCCCAGGTACCTGAGTGGGGGTAAGGAGGGGGTTGATCGGGAGGGCTGCATCCACTTCCCTAGTGTCAGCAAATAGGTCTAGGAGGGGGTCAGCCTCCTCTGACTCCTGTTAGCTGCAGACTGGCATGACATAGGCCGTACGTTCATGGTGGGCTTTGATCATATTAACATGGAAGGCCTTCTGCCGTCTGCTCCCTTCCTTCCCCCAACCTGACCAGGTAGGTCACATTGTTCAGGTGCTTGGTGATGGGGTACGGGCCTTCCCAGGCAGCCTGCAGTTTGTTTTGCCACAAGGGGAGCAGAACATACACCTGCTGCCCAACGTTGTATGATCGCTCCATGACATTATGGTCATACCAACGCTTCTGCCTGGTCTGGGCCTGGGCCATATTTTCCCGTACCATCTCCACCAGCGTCTCCATTTTATCCCTGAATTGGAGCACGTAACCCACCACAGAGACCTCAGGGTCAACAATTTTGCCCTCCCAGGTCTCATGGATTCAGTCCAGAGGCCCTCTCACCCTCCGCCCGTACAGAAGTTCAAAGGG
Organism: Staurois parvus; assembly: GCF_062004578.1. Classification (NCBI taxonomy): domain Eukaryota; kingdom Metazoa; phylum Chordata; class Amphibia; order Anura; family Ranidae; genus Staurois; species Staurois parvus. The sequence continues at coordinate 54,925 of NW_028319603.1, read as the reverse complement.
CGAAAACCCGGTGGACTCCTGAGGCACCTCTCTGTAAGCGAATAGCAGATGAGGCAGGTATCATTCCCAGTCCTTCCCCTGGGACTCCACAAAGGTGCACAGCATTTGTTTCAAGGTAAGAAAAATTAATAATAGCGCCTATGGTCAAAATTGTATAACTTACTAATAGTGTACCAGCTGCAAAAAAACCACCATATATAAAGTGTACCAATTAATAAATAATTTGCGCTAGTAAATATATATAAATATATGTAAAGAAATCATCAAATCATAAGTCCAGAAAAATATATATATACCAATACCACAGAAAAATATAAAAAACTTTTTAGGTGCAAAAAAACTTTTGTGCAAAAGGAGTGTCTCAATATAAAAAAAGTGTCTCAATATAAAAAAATTTCACCAAAAAACCTTGATAATATAATGGCAGATCATCCATAAAAATATCTTCAGAAACGGAAGCTCTCCAACACACCGATCCTCATCGATCGAAATAACAGGACGAAAAACTTTGTAGTTAATCGAAAATCCACTTCTCCAATAGAAAAAGGACCACCTTCAAACGTATCCATGGGGGGAAATGCCAAGCACTCGAGAGAAACAGAAAGACTTCATGGTGCAATATTATAAAAACCAATTCCTTTATTAGATACTCATTGCACTTACTCAAGAGGTGTCCCAGCCGACACCAGCATCAACAGCAATCACATAAACGAGCCTGACTACTCAGCACATGTGCAATAGCTGGCAGTCAAAAATGTAATGACATCACATCAATCAAGCTCCGTCCTACGCGTTTCGTCATCGACGTCCTCACGGAGCGGATAGATGTGAGACGTCTCACCCTCATTAAATATACACTCACAGGAAACGAACAGCTGACATCAATGGGGAATCAAGCAAAGCAAGCCGCCCCAAGGATGACAGAAGTCCACAAAAAGTATACAATATATCCAATATATTTGCCATCACAAGCAAAAAACTTTAAAACAAGGGAACAAAAATAAAAAGAAATTTAAATAAAACAATGATAGTAAATAAATTAAATAAATAAATACATTAACGGGCCAATACCCTCTAAGACTGTGTTTCAAAAAGGGAACTTAAAGGGCCAGTAACACATTAAGCACAAATAAAGGGGAACTCTAGTGATAATACAAAAATAATGCAGAAATTGTATACAAAGCACACAATCTTCCATATATCATCTTTAAACAGTTGCCTATATGAAAATATACTTAAAAAGCATAAAAATTAAAATTTAAAAATTTGTGAGAAAACAGTTCAAATCTATATCGACATTTAACCCGAATGGTTGCAAGGAATTTAGTTCATAAATCCAAAACGTCTCTTTTTTGGAAATCTCATTAACCAAATCCGAGCCCCTCCAATGGGGTTTTACCATCTCAATCCCATAAAAGGTAAGTAAGCTCGGATCACAATTATGTACCAATTTAAAATGTTTGGATACACTATGTTTATCAAATCCTTTTACTATGTTTCTTATATGTTCGCCTATTCTTGTTTTTAAACATCTCCCAGTTCTCCCAATATATCTCAAATGACATGGACATTCTAAAGCATAAATCACATGTGTAGAATTACATGTAATCAGGGATTTAATATCATATCCTTTTTTGGAAAATGAAGAGCAGAATGACTTTCTTTTTTTATTACTACCGACTTTTACAGTCCTACATACTTTACACTTCCTACAAGGAAAAAAACCATTTAAATTTGGAAACAGATCGAACTTTTTTGGGGGTTCGATGACATTGCGAGCCAATTTCATCCTAAGAGACTTATTTTTCTTATAAATGAATTTAGGAGTTTTAGATAAGAATTTATTTAGTATATCATCTTTTAGCAAAATGGGCCAATATTTTTTAAAAATTCGTTCAATATTTTTATATTGCATATTATAGTTAGTAATAAAGGGTACATTATTTTCAAATCCCACATGAGCCTTTTTATTTCCAAGAAATGTCTCCGTATCTTTAATACCAATCGAATTTCTCTCTTTAATCAAAAAGGTCTTATCATACCCTTTCTCTAGAAATCTTTCAATTAACACCTCAGATTGATCGAAAAAATCTTTGTTAGCGCTACAATTTCTTTTTAATCTGGTAAACTGACTTTTTGGAGTGCTATATAACCAATTTGGATGATGTCCACTAGAAATAGGTATATAGCTGTTTTTGTCCACTTCCTTGAAGTAAGTTTTGGTACAAATTTGACCATTATCTTTATATAGGACCAGATCCAAAAAATTAATTCGCTCAAAATCACTAATAACAGTGAATCTCAATCCATAGCGGTTCATGTTAATATATTCCATAAAAGAATCGAGTTTTTCTCTGGATCCATCCCATACCATTATAATGTCATCAATATACCTCTTGTATAGCGCCATCTCTGGCCATTTATTGAAAATACTTTCTTCCTCCCATTTATCCATTACCAGATTAGCAACACTGGGAGCATACTTAGCTCCCATAGCAACACCTTTGCATTGCTGAAAAAAAGTGTTGTTATACCAAAAGAAATTATTATTCATCGCAAATTCAAGTAATTCAACAACGAATTTCCTCTGCGATCTTTTCAGGAGTGATTTATGTTTAAGGGCCCATTTTACCGCATTAATTCCATCATTTTGATCGATGTTAGTATATAAAGATTCTACATCTATAGTAACCAATATGCAATTATCAACATTATGTAATTCTTTAAGAATATTAATAAGATGTCCACCATCTCTCAGAAAAGCCCTATTTGTCATAACAATATTTTTCAGAAAAGTATCAACATATTCACCAACTCTTGCAAATAAAGAATTTATCCCACTCACAATGGGTCTCCCCGGTGGGTTCTCCTTATTTTTGTGTATTTTTGGTAAATAGTATATAGTAGGTATTCTCGGATGTTTAATCAGTAAATATTTTGCTTCTTTTTCAGTTAATACCCCCAACTCTTTACCCCCAAGTTTTTTGCTTGTGATGGCAAATATATTGGATATATTGTATACTTTTTGTGGACTTCTGTCATCCTTGGGGCGGCTTGCTTTGCTTGATTCCCCATTGATGTCAGCTGTTCGTTTCCTGTGAGTGTATATTTAATGAGGGTGAGACGTCTCACATCTATCCGCTCCGTGAGGATGTCGATGACGAAACGCGTAGGGCGGAGCTTGATTGATGTGATGTCATTACATTTTTGACTGCCAGCTATTGCACATGTGCTGAGTAGTCAGGCTCGTTTATGTGATTGCTGTTGATGCTGTTGATGCTGGTGTCGGCTGGGACACCTCTTGAGTAAGTGCAATGAGTATCTAATAAAGGAATTGGTTTTTATAATATTGCACCATGAAGTCTTTCTGTTTCTCTCGAGTGCTTGGCATTTCCCCCCATGGATACGTTTGAAGGTGGTCCTTTTTCTATTGGAGAAGTGGATTTTCGACTAACTACAAAGTTTTTCGTCCTGTTATTTCGATCGATGAGGATCGGTGTGTTGGAGAGCTTCCGTTTCTGAAGATATTTTTATGGATGATCTGCCATTATATTATCAAGGTTTTTTGGTGAAATTTTTTTATATTGAGACACTTTTTTTATATTGAGACACTCCTTTTGCACAAAAGTTTTTTTGCACCTAAAAAGTTTTTTATATTTTTCTGTGGTATTGGTATATATATATTTTTCTGGACTTATGATTTGATGATTTCTTTACATATATTTATATATATTTACTAGTGCAAATTATTTATTAATTATTTGTTTCAAGGTGCCATTGAAACGTTCGCACAAGCCATCTGTCTGTGGATGGTAAGGACTGGCCATGATGTGCGTCATCTGTATCTTCTGACAGAGAGCTTGCATCAGGACTGACACAAACTGGGGCCCTTGATCGCGAATGAACTCGGCCGGAAACCCCACTCTGGTGAAGATCCCCAGCAGAGCATCCGCAACCTTGTCCGCCCGGAGGGAGGAGAGCCACCGCTTTGGGATACCGGGTGGCATAGTCAACCACTGTCAGGATATAGCATTTGCATGAGCTGCTAGGGATGGCTAGAGGCCCCACGATGTCTACTGCCACCCTCTTAAAAGGTTTGTCAATCACAGGCAAAGGTTGTGCATATCTCCTGCCTTGCCCACTCGCTGGCAAGTAACACAGGACCGACAATAATCCGCTATGAGCATGGTGTGCCAAAAGAATTTATGAACCAATCGGGCTCTTGTCTTAGTGATCCCTAGGTGTCCTGCCAGAGGAATTTCATGAGCCACCTTCAGCAGCTGTCCCCTAAAGGGATGAGGCACAACAAGCTGTCTTCTACCAATGTCAGCCCCCCTACCCTCGGTGGGCAAGCCCTCCCTATACAGCCTTTTCTGTTCCCAGTAAATCTTTTGTTTGTTCCTCTCCACAGGGGGGCGATTAGCCAGACTTCTGAGCCACTCTAGAGTCTGGTCTGTCTGCAGTGTGGCCTCAAAGGTGGAACTACAGGTCCCAGCCAGCGGTCCTGTAGCAAACAATGACAGCTGCTGAGACTCACTGGAGGCAGAGTCCACTGGGTCAGAACAAGGGGAGGGGTCAGAGACATCCTCCTGCTGTTCTGAGACCAGAGTCTGTGCCTCAGCCGCCCTTGCCACACTGCGGGTGACCACTAATGTTAGTAATGCCTCATTAGCACTATCATCACCAGCATCATCATCACTAGCATTACCCACGTTATCATCAACCTTATTGACAATTTCAACATCAGCATCATTATCATAATTATCAACAGTTCCGCTTCTACTGTCAATGACACATGAGTTTGTTACCTCCTCAGGCAAGGGGATTTCTTTTCGTTCTCCAGCTAATGCAGAATCTTGCCACCCCACTCCCTTCCCAGCCCCCTCCCTCTGTCCATCCACAGGTTGCCCAGATATTACCCCGACGTCTCCACACAGTACCTTGGTAGGTCCCGAGCGTTCCAGGGGGGGATCCAGAGAGTCCTTAACAGGGGCATAGTAGCAGATATGGGTGCCCAGATCATCTCCCAGTAGGACAGCTGTGATGATTTCACCCGAGACTCCCACCTCCCTCATCCCCCTCCCTGCACCCCAGGCGATGAACACATAGGCACGGGGTATGCGGGAACGGGTTCCCCCCACTCCAATGAGGGTAAGGAATTTTTCTGGGATGATGTCCTTGTCCTTTATCACCTCTGGTCGGACTAAGGTGACTTCAGCTCCGGTGTCACGGAAACCAGTTACGGTCTGGTTGCTGACTATTACTGGCTGTAGGTTAGTGCTGGGTCCCTGAGGTTTACCACTGACCAACAGCACGGAGGAAGAGTTGCGGCCGGTTGGCCCGGTGATGTCTTCTTCTGCTCAGGACACTGCGTCCTGAGATGTCCTGCTTTCCCACAGGTGAAACATCTGCGCTTGTCAGGAATGGCTTGGCCCCAGGGGCTGCAGGTGTGGGCGGAGGGGGAGCTTGACTCACCGACGTAGGAGAGGTTGCTAGGGGCGATTTCCCTCCTTTCCAGCTGTTCGTAGGAGCTTTGCGATGGTCAGACACTCGCGTGTGGACGAAGGTATCTGCCAAATCGGCTGCAGCTTTAGTAGATGCTGGCTCTCTCCCCAAGACAAACTGTCTGATGTCGGTTGGGCAGATGTGCAGAAGTTGATCTCGTATCATGAGATCTTCCAAAGACTCGTAGGAGTCAGCTTTCAGTCCCTTTTGTCCACTGTCGGAATGTGGTGCGTAAGCGACTCGCCGCATCCATGTAAGAATCCCCAGGTCCCTTCTGCATGGACCTGAACCGCTTGCGGTACACTTCCGGGGTCATCTGGTACTTCCGGATGATGGCATCTTTTAAAGCTTCAGAATCGTCATCCTGATCTTTGGTCTTCACCATAGTGGAGTTTGAAGGACACCAGAAACAAAATTGTAGACATGCACCAGGCTGGGAAGACTGAATCTGCAATAGGCAAGCAGCTTGGTGTGAACAAATCAACTGTGGGAGCAATAATTAGAAAATGGAAGATATACAAGACCACTGATAATCTCCCTTGATCTTGGGCTCCACGCAAGATCTCACCCCATAGGGTCAAAATGATCACAAGAACGGTGAGCAAAAATCCCAGGACCACACGGGGGGACCTAGTGAATGACCTGCAGAGAGCTGGGACCAACGTAACAAAGGCTACCATCAGTAACACTATGCCGCCAGGGACTCAGATCCTGCAGTGCCAGACGTGTCTCCCTGCTTAAGCCAGTACATGTCCAGGCCCATCTGAAGTTTGCTAGAGAGCATTTGGATGATCCAGAAGAGGATTGGGAGAATGTCATATGGTCAGATGAAACCAAAATAGAACTGTTTGGTAGAAACACAACTCGTCATGTTTGGAGGAGAGAGATTGCTGAGTTGCATCCAAAGAACACCATACCTACTGTGAAGCATGCGGGTGGCAACATCATGCTTTGGGGCTGTTTCTCCGCAAAGGGACCAGGACGACTGATCCATGTACAGGACAGAATGAATGGGGCCATGTATTGTGAGATTTTGAGTGCAAACCTCCTTCCATCAGCAAGGGCATTGAAGATGAAACGTGGCTGGGTCTTCCAACATGACAATGATCCCAAACATACCGCCCGGGCAGCGAAGGAGTGGCTTCGTAAGAAGCATTTCAAGGTCCTGGAGTGGCCTAGCTAGTCTCCAGATCTCAACCCCATAGAAAAGTTGAAAGAGTTGAAAGTCCGTGTTGCCCAGCGACAGCCCCAAAACATCACTGCTCTAGAGGAGATCTGCATGGAGGAATGGGCCAACATACCAGCAACAGTGTGTGCCAACCTTGTGAAGACTTACAGGAAACGTTTGACCCCTGTCATTTCCAACAAAAGATATATAACAAAGTATTGAGATGAACTTTTGATATTGACCAAATACTTATTTTCCACCATAATTTGCAAATAAATTATTTCCAAATCAGCCAATGTGATTGTCTTTATTTTTTTTTCTCGTTTTGTCTCTCATAGTTGAGGTCTACCTATGATGCCAATTACAGGCCTCTCTCATCTTTTTCAGTGGGAGAACTTGCACAATTGGTGGCTGACTAAATACTTTTTTGCCCCACTGTATGAGACATAGGGGAAAAATTTATTTTGAAAAGTGTTTATCTGATTCGTGCTTCGTTGGAATGCCTTGAACTCCTGGGAAAGCTTGCCTTATCTTATGCGAGGTGTTATATGGTACACCTCGGCCAGACTGCCAGGCACCTAGCTCAAAAATGTTTTATAGTTCTGGGGTTCCCTGCTGTGCTGGCCTTCCAGTGACACACAACCAGCGCACACACACTGGCCGAATGTCTCTGTGCCTCTCAGAGAGGGTGGGGGAAAAGTATGAGGGTCATCAGGCTGGAGAGCGGGCACCGGGTCATCAGGCTGGAGAGCGGGCACCGGGTCATCAGGCTGGATAGCGGGCACCGGGTCATCAGGCTGGATAGAGGGCACTGAGTCATCAGGCAGAGTAGTGGGCTCCGGATCATTAGGCTGGATAACGGGCAGCGGGTCATCAGGCCGAATGGCAAGTATCAGTTCCTCAGGCTGGAGGGCGGGCGATGGGTCATCAGGCTGGAGGGCGGGCGCCGGGTCATCAGGCTGGAGGGCGGGCGCCGGGTCATCAGGTGGGATAACAGAAGGCGGGTTCTCAGACAGCAGGTCAGCCGATTTGGATACTGGCAGGATGGTACTGGTTGGAAAGAATTTTCGCTTCTTATTGGATTTAGTTACTGAAGCACTGCAAGTGAATGCAGGGCTGTAGACAGAGTGAGCAGCTGAAGACAGAGGAGCTGAAGGATGGAACAGAGAAGGGAGCCGTTGCTACAGAGAACTTCTGTACAGGGTTAAAGGCAGGATAGGTGCAGCGAGTGGGAACAGGGTGCTGACGTGGTTGATAGCAGGGTATACTGTGCTGTAACTGGGGGGGTGCTGTGTGGAGTGGAGGAAGAGAGCTTTGAGAAAATTGATTAGAAGCAGGACTGGGTTGTTGCTAGCGGACTGAGGCTGGGTGTAACAAATCTGATCATGCCTGTAGTACTGGTTGAACAAAGCTCAGCTTACACATAGCCTGTCTGACCAAAGACTGCACTGCATTTATACAATCAACTAGCACATGTGGTGAACATGCTGAATAATGCTCAAAGAAGCAATCCGGATCATTCTCCAACAATCATACCAGTGATTTCTCTTTGATCTGTGCTGAATGGCTGAGAAAAGTCATCCCTGCTCTCAGGGGTACTGGACAGAGCCAATTCAGCACAAGCCTGAATCAATGGCTGCACCTCAGAAAACACCCTGCCCTGATCAACTAGAGAATGAGCAACCCGCATGCACTCTAGCAGTTGATCCCTGGCCCACTCCTTTAGAATCTGATAGCAGTATTCTCTGTCCTCTGTTACTAGCAGAGACAAGTACACAACCTCCTCAGATTGCATCCTTCACAAACAGCAAGCCAAGATGGCTTCCCTGTGCAGACACTTCTGGTCAGGACTGGCCCTGGTGTTATGTCAATAACCCGGATATGACCAGAGATGTGTGGACTGACCCAGGGAATATCAGGCTTCAGGAGTGATGTGGATAATATAATTTATTGTGAGCTACACCAGTATACAAAAACATACAGTGCAAACAAATCCCAAATAACCAAAAACCTTCACCCAATATATACATGTACAGCAATCAAGCGTAGTCAGGCTAGCCGGGGTCATACACGGGAGATCAAGCATGGGACGCAGAGGAAGACGGGACTCAGAGCGGATCACAGGTAACAGAGGCTCATGGGAACAAACACCAATGCCCTGCTTGCAGGCCTGGTTACTGTTTAAATATACCTCCTGCAATCAGCCTCAGGTGATGGCTTGATTGCAGAAGGTGAGATCCTGGCTGCTGAAAAGGCACCTGCTGGTATGTCTCGGTACTGCAACCAACGGTGAGTCCTTTCCTGACTCAATTTCACCGTGTTTTCTTTAGATTTACCAATGAGTTATTGCATTTTCAATTGTGTTTTGCATTTTGATTTCTATTGTAGTCTATATGTGAAATCGCTACAAAATGCAGAAAAAGTTAGACAAGAACTACTTTTGAAATTGAGCTGCAGCAAATCACTTATGTTAAGACACTCACATCCACATTCATTAGATCTGATATCGGGTACAATTTCAATTCCCAAATCGCACCTGAAATCGCGCACCCTGGATGCGACGTGTCATGCGATTTGCATGCCCTGCGACTTGCAAATCGCATGCCAAATTGCACCCGATGTGACCGGGGGCTGACACCACAGTCACATCTAATCCGATTTGGAAATTGGGCAATTTACAGTGAAGTCGCACGATTTCAAAATCAAATTGGATGTGAATGGAGCCTATAGTGGACAATAGGGTGCGACTTGGCCTATGATTTGCAAGTCGCCTGGCTTGCAAACCGCATGCCAAATTGCACCCGATGTGACTGGGGGCCACAAAGTGGATTTTGAAGTGGTGTGACTTACACTACGAGCCAAAAAATAAAAAATTAATATTAAATATATAAATGAAATAAATAAAACAAAGTGAACACTCCGTGACCACCTCTAAATGGCAAGAATGTATACTACCCTCATGGAGTAATATCAAGCTTTTAGGGATATTCTGATGTTTTATAGCAGTCACTTCCAACTTTTATTTACTGTATACACCTTCAATTCTCCATAATCCTCATGAAGATAGAAAAGACCCATGTAGCATATAGTAATGAGTATGAGTATTTAATGCAGCATCTTGCATTAGGGACTTGTGATTTTCAGCATAATTTCCCATGAACCAGCCACAGCAGCTTCCTTATCTCAAAATCACGTTTTCCAGTCAGATTTTGAGACAAGGAAGCTGCTGTGGCTGGTTCATGGGAAATTATGGTGAAAATCACAAGTCCCTAACAGGGGTGGACTGACCACTTGGACACTGCCCGAGGACCCCATGAGAGGCTCAGTCCGTCCTCTGGATATGCCACTGCTGAAAGGAGGAAAAAAGGGAAGTGTTGCAACAGGGCAGCACCGTGGTAGGCACTTCAGACACCTCTCCTCGGAGTTTCCTTAGAGGGTCGGGTCCCACATCCCTGCCACAGGACGGGCGGCCAGAGAAGAGAGCGGAGTCATTGTTGTGCTGACCTGCCCTGTATCCTGCAGCAGGTCAGTGTGTAATCCCCTGACCCCCGGTTACACTGACAGCACTGCAGCTTAACCGTCTCCCACCCGCCATATAAGGAAATGACAGGCGGGCGGCGGTTCTCTTGTTCTGGGAGGACATCTTATGAAGTCCTCCCACTTCAACGATCGGTGGTGCGCTGTGTCCCTGGGACACAGCGGATCACTGATCAGCGGAAAGAGCCGAAGAGGTCGGCTCGGTCATGTGATCAGCTGTGTCCAATCACAGAGGATCGCATGCAAATAAGGAAATGCCAGTTATCGGCAATCCTCTCCTCACCAGCTGTCGCGCTGACAGCTGGTGAGGAGAGAGAGCGGGTAATCGGCATTACTCACAGGGGACATCTACACTGATCATCAGGGCACTGATCAGTGCCCTGATGATCAATGTAGCCCCATCAGTGCCACCTGTCAGTGTCTATTAATGCCACCTGTCGGTGTCCGTCAATGCCACATATCAGTGCCTACCAGTGCACATAAATGCCACATATCCGTGCCCATCTGAGCTGCCTATCAGTGCTAGTCAGTGTTGCCTATGAGTGCCGCCTATCAGTGCCACTTAACAGTGCCAGTCAGTGCTGTCTATCAGTGCACATAAATGACACATCAGTGCCCATCTGAACTGCCTATCAGTGCTTGTCAGTGCCATCTAACAGTGCCAGTCAGTGCCAATCAATGCCACATATCAGTGCCTACCAGTGCACATAAATGACACATCAGTGCCCATCTGAACTGCCTATCAGTGCTTGTCAGTGCCATCTAACAGTGCCAGTCAGTGCCGCCTATCAGTGCCATATATGAGTACTGCCTTTCAGTGCCCATCAGTGATGTCTGTCAATGCCCATCAGTGCTACCTACCAGTGCGTCCTCATCAGTGCCGCCTTATCAGTGCCCATCACTGCAGCCTCATTAGCGCACATCAGTGAAGGAGAAAAATTACTCATTTACAAAATTTTATAACAAGAACTAGGAAAAAAACTTTGTTTCAAAATTTTCAGTTTTTTGGTTAGTTTAGCAAAAAATAAAAACCCTGAGGGGATTAAATACCACCAAAAAAAGCTCTATCTGTCTCAAAAAATGATAAAAATTGAATACGGGGACAGTGTTCCATGACTGTGCAATTGTCATTCAAAGTGTGACAGCGCTGAAAGCTGGAAATTGGCCTGAGCAGGAAGGGGGTATAAGTAGGAATAAGTAGGGGGGTATAAGTAGGCAAGGGGTTAATAGTAGTCTTCTATATTCCCTATATAAAACAGTGATATCTGTACACTGAGTGGCACCCAGTGTACAGATATCAGTGTTATATATAGGGAATCGCACGCAATGTACAGATATCAGTGATATTTATATATTGGCTTGAAAAAGTTTTCCTCACGACTGAAATGTCCCCCATGTTGTCATGTTACAATGTATTCTCCCCCTGAAATGTCCCCCATGTTGTCATGTTACAATGTATTCCCCCCTGAAATGTCTCCCATGTTGTCATGTTACAATGTATTTATTGGGATTGGATGTGATAGCCCAACACAAAGTGGCACATATTTGTGAAGTTGAAGGAAAATGAGAAATGGTTCCAACATTTGTGACCAAAAAATCTGTGAAATGTGTGGTGGCATTTGCATTCGGCCCCCTGGAGTCAGTATTTTGTAGGACCCCCTTTAGCTGCACTTCCATCTGCAAGTCTTTTTAAGGGCATCTCTCCAAGCTTGCACATCTACAGAGGGACATTTCTGCCCATTCTTCTTTGCAGAATCACTCAAGCTCTGTTATTGGATGGAGAGTGTCTGTGAACAGCAATTTTCAGGTCTGGCCTCAGATTCTCCATTGGATTTCAGTCTGGACTGTGACTGGGCTATTCTAACACATGAATATGCTTTGTTTAGAAAGTTTGGAGACCCCAAATTTAGATCAGAGGGCCAGTGTGCTGTCCTTCAGGTTTTTGGAGGCCGGACTGTGGTCTTTGGAATCAGAAATTGTCCTGGCATCAGTGGGAGTAAACCATGCATCTTTAGTATTAGGGGGAGGAATAGCATCCCACCTTTGGTGTCAATGAGAGGAATAATGCCCCATCATTGGTATCAGTGGGATGAATAGTGCCTTTTCATTCATGTCAGTGAAAGGAATAATGTCCTATCATTGGTGTCAGTGGGAAGAATAGTGCCACATCATTGGTGTCAGTGGGAGGAATAGTGCCCTATCATTGGTGTCAGTGGGAGGAATAGTGCCCTATCATTGGTGTCAGTGGAAGGAGCCGCATGGAAAATTGCTATGGTGCACAAATAAACACCAAGACGGCTGTTGGAGGAGGCGCTAGAGAAGCTGTCATACCAGAAATACGTCATCACGTTTGCGGAAGGATGTTTGCACACACCCGGAAGTAGTAGTGGGGAGTGTTAGTGGATGGGAGTGTAGTTAGGAGAGTTTAGTGGTAATTTGCAAGTCTATTTTTTAGCTTTGTGAATTGTTCTTTTGTGGAATTCCAGACCACATCTGGACATGGCGAGATCACTGTTCTCAACCAAGGAGCTGATCTTCATTTGCAGGGGAAACATTACTAATAATTGTATTTTCAGTTGAAAACGTCCAATTCCTAGATACATAGAGGTACATAGCAGAGGTTCAAGGTATTCCATAGAAGAAGTTATTGTTCTTTCTAACTATACAGGTGGCACAGACACAAACATACACCCAGGGCCACTGTTAGATATCACGGGGCCCTGTACAGCATACCTGACAGCCCCCCCACCGCCAGAGAAAATATCCAAGTTATATTTATGGTAAAAATACACTAAAACATTATTAATGGACACAATCTCAACCATATTCCTGTGAAATCTAAATGATTAAACTGTACTGAGTTCTTAAATAAAGCTGTGTGTGTAATTGAGGTCTTGGGGCTCATTCACATGGGTACTGTGGCCTGTAAAGTGTGAATCAGTGGTTTGTTTTTGTGGCTGTCGCCGTTTACACTATGAAAATGTTGCAGATCCTAATTTGACAAGCATATGGGTGCAGATGTACAGCTCCGAACACAGACAGTGAGCATTCAGAGCCACTTCCCCACACATTCACACCTGTCAGATTAAAACTTGTGTTCATACAGCTGCTGTGTCCCCATAGTGTATGTACAGGCCAGAGGACCTGTGCAAATGTGGCATTTTGTACTTTTTTTTTTTTTTTTTTTCCTCAGCTCATTAATTTCAATGGGCTGCCTAACGTGTGGGAACATGCAAAAATACTGCAGGCATATTATTTTAAAAGTGTGTTGCACCTAACCGCACATTAGTGTGGTGCCATGCGTTTTGGTGTCTGTGAATGCGTCTGTGTTTACTAGACGTGTGGAGGTGCAATTAAGCTTTAATCATGGTACCTGCGCACATCTGCAGAGGGCATTGCATTTCTTTGCTGTGCAGGAAAATGCGTTCTCTTTCATGGGTATCTGCACCAGAAATGGTGTGAACAAGTCCTAAGGGCCTGTTCACACTATAGAAACACAGTCTAGATGTGTTCCAGATGCGTTTTTGCATGCACTTTTTTGATGCATGTTTAGCGTGTTTCAGTGCATTTTGGATGCATTTTTTGACATCTTCCAGTGCATTTTGGATGCGTTTTTGATGTTCCAGTGCATTCTGGATGCATTTTTGACGTGTTCCAGTGCATTTTTTATGCATTCCAATAATTTTTTCCCCTCTTTTTCTTCAATTTAATTACGGACATGTGCGTTCCAGGGCGTTTTACCGTGTCCAGGTACAGTTCTATGCATAAACAATGCAGCCTGTTCAACTTTTTTGGCAGCACCTGCAATGCACTGGAACTGCAAGCGCTGATATGAAATATGACATTGACAACCATATAACCTTCTTTCTGTGTGTTTTTGGATGCGAAAAAGCAACTGAAACACATGTAGTGTGAACTGGCTCTAAAGGTTATTATAGGTAAGGGAACTGGACTGACCAGGAATTGTGAATTCAATCAGACTAGTGGTGAGATACAATCAAACTGGGGGTGGGGGAGGGGGTCAAGTTGTATAAGGAGAGAGGTTTAAGGGCTCGTTCACACTTGACTTTATTTCTAACTCTTGCTAAACGGCCCTATAGTGTTTGACAGGCGTTTGGTAAGCATTTTTAACGCTCCTCAAATGCTCCCCAAACGCCCTATGCACGGTTTTGAGGCATTTGATAGGCACTTGCCAAGTGTTAAAACTACACCAAAAATTCCTGTAATGAAGCCAAATGGTATTAACGCTTCACAAATGCCTCGCAACCGCACCGCAAATTCCTGCCAGGCGTTTGAGGAGCGGTACCATAGACTTCAATGGGAGACTTCAACTCCTGACTGGACATGAGGCGCCAGTTTTGCCATGACGCATTGCTAAAGCTTCAGTGTGAACAGCACTGTGTGCTGCCATGTGCAGAATTTTCATAGGCATTTGAGAAGTGTTAAAAACGCTTCCCAAACACCTCTCTGACGCCTGCTGACAAAGCTAGTGTGAACTTAGCCTAAGAGAAGAGAAACAAAGTTGTAATGAAATATAAACAGAAGGAAAATTGAAAGTTTAAAACATGTCAGAAGAACAGGATGCAGATAAGATTCACTCCCATTGACTGACCAATATTCCTGGCACTGGCAGAACCCTGGAAATTGATCTCTATATTTTGGGCATACACAAATGTCAAGAAGTTTATAATCTAAGGCCAGAAACTCAGACATATACTAGGCCCAATTAACCTAATAGCATGTCTTTGGAGTGTTAGCAGAAGCACACCCATATAGAGAAAGCATGCAAATTCCAGACAGGTCAGCCATGACTGGGATTAGAACCTGTGACCCAAGTGCTGTAAGTCCTGAGTACTTACCACTAAGCCACTGTAGGAGACAGAGTTTGAGCTGGAATGTAGAATAGTTACATGATTAAAGAGAAGGAAGATATATAATTATATTGGTAAATTAGAACTAGACATTCAAATTATTTGAGATAAAAGTGTGAAAATGTTTGACATTTGAAAATAGAATGTATGACATTCGTTAGGAAATGCATTAGTTGGCCGATCGTTTTTGGAGAAACCGCAGAAAAAAAAATATTATAATATAGGTGTGCTTTTTATTTTAAATTATAAGTATTCTCATATACAAACAGAAAAACACCAATGGGACAAAGCCTGCAGTTGTGCGCCACCTAGCAAACATATTCCGTATTGCATCTAGAAATGTGCCTGACGCGATTCCGGATTTACTAACAGGAAAAGAGTCTACAAAGTAGACTTTCCAATTAGCTTGCTAGATGCCTTTCTGATGACTGACAGGTCTAGATTGATTGAATTGAGTCTGCCTGAATGTTCAGCGTCTGCTGGTAGACTCAATTCATAGTAAATCAGGGCCTATATGTCAGTTCTGATTTTTAAGTGCAAGTGCCGGCTTTTTTTTTTTTTTTTTCTTCACCTTAGCTCAGAGAATGAATGAAACTTTTTTTCTTTTAGCTCAGGAAAGAAACTAAAAAGAAATGTTTATTTTAGCTCTGGGAAAGTGAAAGCTGATTCTCTGAACTTATAGTGAAGGAAAAAGAAAAAACCCGGCACTTGCATTTAAAAACTGGCACTAACATATAGGGGGAGATTTACTAAAGCTGATTCACTCAGAATCTCGTGCACCTGTGCATGGCAGCCAATCAGCTTCTAACCTCAGCTTGCTAAATTAAGCTTTAGCAATAAAACCTGGAAGCTGATTGGTTTCCATGCAGAAGTACACGAGATTCTGAGTGAACCAGCTTTAGTAAATAAACCCCATAGTGACAGCCAATCACTGTATACACTGCTCCTCTCCTGCCTTTCTCCGCCCCCCCCCCCCCCCATATATCTGCAGTACACACAGTCCCCTGTATCGGCTAAGTTTCTCCTATCAGCCACATGCCGATAGAGCTATTTGCGGCCGATATGTTTCGTTGGCCAAAATTTTGGTGCATCCCTAGTCCATAGTGAACTTGGTGTAGAGTTATTCACTTTAAGGTCATCACAGAGGACCAGGTGGCACTCTTTACATCTGAGGGAAAGAAGATTTAACCTTCACATATAGAAATGCTTATTCACAGTAAGAGCTGCGAAAATGTGAAATAGACTCCCCCCAAGAACTAGTTATGGCCAGCTCTGTAGATTGTTTTAAAAAAGAGCTGGATGCATTCTTACATACTTACATACACATAATATAACTAGAAACTAACATGTATAGGTAATAACATGCAGGGACTGTTGATTCAGAGAATAACTGTGGGTAAAGGATTTTATATATGAAGACTTTTCAGTTTTCAGTTTTTTTTTCTTTTGTTTGAAGACGATTGTCTTTTTTTATTTCGATCCCACTGTAACTCTGCAGAATTCTTGAAAAATTCTAAATGTAACGTGAACAAAACATTCAATTTTTTTTTTTCGAGTTGCATATACTCTGGATTCTATACTCTTAATGACATTTGCACATTTTTTATTAGTTTCTAGTTATATTAAAAAATGGCTTGTGTAGAAATTGTAACTTTTTTTGGTAAAAGTGATGTTTTTCCTTATCCTCATCACGCCAACAGTATGCATTTGCCTCGGCAGCTCGGCCTTGATGCTCAGCAGCAGCATATTTGTGCACCATTTGTAAACAAGCATGTACTGAGAGCGCGCTCCCAGCACGTGTTTGTGTCCCACAGAAAGGTCCCAATCTTGCGATCAAGACCTTTCTGATCATGTGACTGCCGTGACAGCTAGTCACGGCGGTCACATGACCCTAAACCCCACCCTGCCTCCTGGCGTCAGAAACTCCTTAAAGGGCCAGGAGGCAACCGGCATGGAGGGGTTAAAGAAAAACTAAAGGGTACTTGATTGTGGAAACTAAATATTTTAAAATGTCAGGTTTACTGTAAGTATTTTACCATTCCGCTAAGCTTCATGCAATTTATTATGACCGACATGTGCGTTGTTTTTTTTTATAGTGAGGGAGAATGTCTTGTGAAACTCAACATATTGAAGATATTCACAATGTCCTGTCTGTCATGCAAAAGACTTTGGAGTGTCCCATATGGTAAGTTAAGGCGACCTTTTTCAGATTTTTTTTTTTTTTTTTTTTACCTATCCAATGCAGGCATGTCAAACCTCAAAAGGGCTGCACTTTCAGCGAATAAGACCTAAAGGGGATCACAGCAAGTAGGTTGTTTTTAGGTAGAATGCTGATTATAATGAACATTCAAATATTCATTATATATCTTCATATTTTAAACAAATATTTGACATAAAATGGTTACATAGTCTGGTTGAAAAGACACAAGTCCACCTTGTTCAACCAACAGAAAAAAACAGAAGCACACAAATAGAAAACCTCCACATACCCAATCCTATACCCACAGTGGATCCAGAGGAAGGCAAAAAACTCCAATAAAGCATGATCCAATCTGCTTCAGCAGGTGAGAAAAATTCCTTCCCGATTCCCAGGAAGCAATCTGATCTTCCCTGGATCAACTACTCCTGGTGCTAATACCTCTAAATATTCGTATCCAGTTATTTTTGTTCATTTTAGGAACGAATCCAAATCTTTTTTTTTTTTTTTAAACAAAAGAAAAAACACTCGGCACTACCCTCGCTATAATCAGATTGCTCAGATTGAATTGTGTATGGGGAACTGGTTAGACAAAAACCCTTTGCATTAACATATAGGATAAAACAAAGCTAACTCAAAATGCATTAAAACCTTTTTGCCTACATGCATAAAAGTATGATCCTGCAGGTTAAAACTATAATCAGTGAGTCAATCAATGGCTAACACAACAGGCTGGGGTGAGGTTGCCATCTCTGGAGGGTTGCGAACCCAAGCACTGTAACAGAAGGAGGGAACGAGAGGTGCCAAACCGCCGATGGTGTAGCATGGTTTATTCAAACCAACACATATACACAGTAGAAATACACTCACAAACATCCCATGTGACATATGGCATAAGTTAGAGCATAGTGGGACTGCCAAGATGGATGTCAAAGTCGCTGTGGGAAGCTGTGCAGGGATCTGGACAAATAACCAAGGAGCTGCCACAAGGAGAAAGCTGTCAGGAGAAATGTTAAACTCTGAGACTCTGTAGCCAATAGGAGCATGTTTTGGAGTCCAGGCCATGGCTCCTTTGTCAGCCATCAGACTGGGTTGGACTTCTCCTTGGTGGTGCTGCTTTGAGCTAACTTTGAGCCTGTCACTTCGGATGTTTGTTAGTGTATTTCTGCTGTGAATTTATGTTGGTTTCAATAAACTGTGCTACAGCATCAGCGGCATGGCACCTCTCCTTCCCTTCCCTTAATTTTTTTAAAACAATCTACTGAGCTTGCCAAAGACAGCTCAACAGAGAGTCTATTCCACAGGTTCACAACTCTAACTGTGAAGAAACCTTTCTGTATTTCGAGGTTAAATCTCAATTGAACGGTCAAGCCATAAAATGCCTGGTGTCATAACCGATCTAATGTGCAGCTCCATGACAACTTGCAGACCAAACAGAGGCAAAGCTGGCAACTTCCTTGGTTGTAAAGGATAGGAGTGTTTTGTTTCCCTTTAATAACTTGAGAAATCAGGCTACACGTGTGAATCCTGCAAGCCAGCAGGAGGTTATACATGTCTTCCAATTATTGAAATACAGTATTGACATCATTTTTGCCCTTTTAAACTCCTTTATGGTCTTGAGTAGAATTTACATTTAACTGGTCTGCTATGTTCTACCAGTACTTGATGTATTTACCTGTGCTAGCTGAAAAAGCTCACTGTTAAGTTCAGAACCAGCTTTAACTTGGATTGTTATTGCAGGTTCTGAATAGTCTATAATTTCTTCCCCTTCCTGGTTGGAAAAGGTATCTTCTGTTAATTAGCCTTATGGCATGACCGAAACCATTTTTAAAAATTACTTTACACTTGCACTTACCGTAAAACTGCTGGGATTTCATAGCTCAAAATTTGCATTTCGGCAGCCACAAAATGTTGCCACTAGATGTCACTCCAACCTTTTATACCAGAACTTTGGAAATAGCGAATTGGAAAACACTTTTCTCATTTTTGCTTTCAGAGATATAGATGTATATACAGGTGAAACTCGAAAAATTAGAATATCGAGCAAAAGTTAATTTATTTCAGTAATGCAACTTAAAAGGTGAAACTAATATATGAGATAGACATGCAAAGCAAGATAGTTCAAGATGTGATTGTCATAATTATGATGATTATGGCTTACAGGGCATGAAAAACCCCATTTGAAAAAATTTGAAAGGGTCCAGAAAGCTAATGACCTCTCTCTTTTTGCAAAGCTAAAAGGCAACAAGTAATCGTTTTTTTCATTGTCAGAGAAAGGTCAAGGATTCTGCTTTAGTTTGGAGAAAAGAACATGGTAAGTAAGGCCACTGGAAGGGTCTGCAGGAGAAACAGTCTTGGGAGGACTGTAATTTTTAAAATATCATTCTTCCTGAACCATGTGAAAGATTGTTGATGAAAGCATTTAAGATCTGACCTTGTTGATGACAGCCATGGAGGGAAATTTTCTTTAAAGATTTCTGAGTGAGACAGAGTTAAATATATGGCTAAATATCTGATTTTCTTATATACCCAGCAAAGGGAAAGTTAGACTATATTCATTGCAGAGAGTCTGGAGCAAGACTGATCTTTAGGG
Source organism: Staurois parvus (assembly GCF_062004578.1). Classification (NCBI taxonomy): domain Eukaryota; kingdom Metazoa; phylum Chordata; class Amphibia; order Anura; family Ranidae; genus Staurois; species Staurois parvus. Next base: position 35,054 of record NW_028319603.1, on the reverse strand, counting down.
CCTCTTACTTGCGTACATTTATTTTGTATTTCGAGATGCCTGCGTAAGCGTATAGTACTTTTAAGACATTGGGGGATAGGTATGTCAGGCAGGTTACAAAGACAACTAAGTCGTTGGAGTATGCTCACGACCTAATGGTGAGGGCTTGAGTTTTGGAGAACTTATATCTAGGTTAGTTCTGATACGGGTATTAGGGGTTCCTGTGCTATTACAAATAAGAGTGTATAATGGACACCCTTGCCTGTCTCCATTACTTAAAGTGATACTAAACACACCCTGTTTAGTTAAAATTATTTCTTCTCTTTCTGTATGTGGATGATGGCACTGTAATTACTTTAACACCTTCCTATAGCAGATTGACGGCTGGGTAGGATGCTCCTCCTTCTGAGTGGATGTCATATGACGTCCTGTCAGAAGGCGACGTTCGCGGGGCCACTCACAGAGCCGCGCAGCGGCACGATCTGTCACCTGTTGTGTCAACGGGACACAGCCGATGACAGATCACTATACCGGCCCACTGCCAGTGTCATGTGATCGCTATGACCAATCACAGCAGATCACATGACAGTTGTATACAATGGATCGCTTCGTTTCATGCCATCCATTGTATGCAATTGTGTTCTTAGCTGTGATTGGTCACAGCCGTCACATGGTACAGACAGGGCCAATCACAGCCCATCTGTACCATGTGATGAGCTTTGGCCAATCACAACAAATGACACTGAATGAATCAGTTTCATTCAGTAAAATGGTTGTAGATATCAATTAAATACATTGGTATAAGCAATCATAATGTTTAAAAATCCTGCTTGCTTGCCCAGATTAGTGCAATGTTATTGTGGTAACATTGTATTGCTCTGGTTACAGTGTGTTGAAAAAAAAATAAGTAATAAAAAAGAAAATATTGAAAAAACAAAAAAAATTATTTTTTTTTTTTACATACTGTCACCAGTCAGTGTCCCTGATCACTGCCACACCAGTTATATGATAACACTGTACTGGACTTGTGACAATATGTAGGAAAAAAGTGTTTTTTTTTTTTCATTAATTTTCCAAATAATTGTGACACAAAATTACAACTTCAAAAAAACTCACCATGCCTCTTACTAAACACCTTGGACTGTCTATTTTCCAAAAAGTGGTCATTTGGGAGATATTTGTACACACACACACACACACACACACACACACACACACACTTTCCTACAGACTAAATAATATACACGGATTTGGGTTATTTTCCCCAAATGTAGCAGAATACATTTTGACCTACATTTATGAAGAAAGGTTTTTTTTTTTTTGTTTGTTTTTTTTTCCAAAAAGTTTAAGGTTTTTTTAAATTTATAGCAAAAAATAAAAAAACCCAGTGGTGATTAAATACCATCAAAAGAAATCTTTTTGTGTGAAAAAAAGATATAAATGTTTAATGGGTACAGGGTTGCATGACCGTGCAGTTGTCATTCAAAGTGTGACAATGCTGAAAGCTGAAAATTGGCCTGGGCAGGAAGGAGTAAAAATGCCCGGTATTGAAGTGGTTAAAGTGTAACTAAACCCACAACCGTAAAATCGGTCTGTATATGCAATAAAGCATGGTTTTTATACTCACTGTAGAACCTAAGGGGTTAATCTTCTGCCTTGTGTAAAAAGGCTGTTTGATCCTTTCTTCTCTGTTCCTCCCCTTTTTCAAGCAACCACCACTTATCTCCAGACTGAACCGTAGGCATGCGCATAATCAGTTTGGTATATATTGCTAGAGAGGTTTTTTTTTCTTGGGAGAGTGCATGTGATCAGCACAGGGCCAATCAGCACTGTCCGGACAGAGGTCAGGTGATTTCCATCCTCCTAGAACAGAAAGAAAACTCCTTGTGCAAGCTTTAGCTAGTGCTGGGCTGGACACAGAAGCCGCAAGACTGCTCTAACTGCTGATGAAAAAAGGTATTTAGCAGTTTATATTTACTAAAATAATTGCATTTCCATGGTTTGTGTACTGTGGGAGAGCAGATATAGTGAATGCAAGGTCCTGGGTTTAGTAACACTTTAATCAAAACAAAACATCTAAGTACCTTGTTTAACTGGTTGCCGACCAGCCACAGTGTTTATACTGCAGCAGGGCGGCACTGCTGCGCAGAACGATGTTTTAAAACGTCATTCTGCAAAACAGGTAGGGGGCGTGCGCCTTACCTTTGCCGCTGATCGCGGCCGAGGGTGTCAATCACCTGGTCCCGGCCAGTCATTACCCGCCGGGTCCCGACAATCACTGACTGGGAGCACGGCTGCAGGGTTTACACTGCAGCTCTGCTCTCTGTCAGTTCCGAGCATGTTGATCCTGAGAGGGAGTTTATCACTCAGGATCAGCATGTTCCTGTGAAGCACACACCCCCGCCCCTTAGTAAAACACTCCCCTCACACAGTTAACCCTTTCATTGCTTTTCGTTTTTTGTTTTTTTTTTTTTTGCACTGATCACTGTATTGGTGTCACTGGGTATGTCAGTGACCCCAAGTCAGCCCCCCCCCCCAGTGTCAGAATGTCTGTCTGCCGCAGTCCCGCCAGAAGTCGCTGATCGCCGCCACAAGTCGCTGGTCGCCGCCATTATTAGTATAAAAAAAAATAAAAATCCAGTATCTATACCACCATTTGTAAACGCTATAACTTTCACGTAAACAAATGAATTTACACGTATTGGGATTTTTTTTTTTTAGCAAAGACATGTCGCAGAATACATTTTGGCCGAAATTTATGACGAAATTTGATTTTTAAAGTGTTTTACTGGACATGTTTTATAGCAAAAAATCCAAAATATTATTTTTTTTTTTTCTCCAAATTGTCAGCCTTTTTTTTTTATAGCGCAAAAAATAAAAAACACACAGGCGATCAAATACCACCGAAAGAAAGCTCAATTCGTGGGGGAAAAAAAGGACGTAAATTTAATTTGGGTGCAGTGTTGCATGACCACGCAATTGTCAGTTAAAGTAACGCAGCGACGTAACACAAACCGCTTCTCTAACTGCTTCCTGACCGCCCTATAGCAGAAATACTGCTACAGGCGGCACGGGTGCACAAAATCACACACACACACACACACACACACATATATTTATGTGAGTCGCACTCCGGTGGTTTTCACACCCTTCCCAGATAGCGACAGATTGCCTGTCAGTACACCAGTCATCACATTTAACCCCTTGATTGCCAGGAACACGCTGATTTAACTATGACCCTTAATTTTTGGAGCTGTTTTTCACGGAATATCTGTATGTGTTGATTGTGGATCAAAGCAATTTATATGCTACACTCCGCCGAAACTGCCTTACTCAAGCTCTCCAACGACCTGCTAACTGCCAAAGCTAATGGCCACTATTCAGTGCTCCTACTCCTTGACCTCTCTGCGGCCTTCGACACAGTCGACCACCCCCTCCTCCTTAAAAAAACTACACTCCCTTGGCCTCAGAGATTCTGCTCTCTCCTGGCTCTCATCCTACCTGTCACAATGCTCTTTCAGCGTTACCTATAATGCTACCACCTCCCTCTCACTCCCCCTCTCTGTTGGGGTCCCTCAAGGCTCCGTCCTCGGGCCCCTTCTCTTCTCCATCTACACCTCCTCCCTTGGCCAACTCATACACTCTCACGGCTTCAACTACCACCTATATACCGAGGACACACAAATCTATCTCTCAACTCCCCACCTCACCACCTCAGTCTCCACCCGAATCACACACCTACTGAGCGACATATCAGACTGGATGTCGCTCCACTTCCTCAAACTGATCCTCTCCAAAACCGAGTTTCTTTTCTTCCCCCAGCCCGGACACCTCCCCCCATTGACTTCTCCATCACATCCAACAACGCCACCATCAAACCCGCCCCACAGGCCAGAGTACTTGGTGTCATTCTGGACTCCAACCTATCCTTCCAGCCCCAAGTCCAATCTTTAACAAACTCGTGCAGACTCAACCTCCGCAACATCGCCAAAATACGCACGTTCCTAACCCCAAAAACCACTAAACCGCTCATCCACTCCCTCATCATATCACGACTCGACTACTGCAACTCCCTCCTCACTGGCCTGCCTCGCCGCTGGCCTTCCCCGCTTCAGTCGATCCTGAATACGGCTGCCAGACTCATTCACCTTTCCAACCACTCCATTTCCGCCACCCCCTTCTGCCAATCCCTCCACTGGCTTCCGATTGCGCAACGGATCAAATTCAAAATCCTAACACTGATGTACAAAGCCGTCCACCATACTGCCCCGAACTACATCACTGACCTAATATCCAAGTACCGCCCAGCACGCACACTCCGCTCCTCACAAGACCTCCTTCTCTCTAGTTCCCTGGTCTCCTCCTCCCATGCCCGCCTCCAGGACTTCTCCAGGGTGTCACCCATCCTCTGGAACTCCCTGCCTCAACCCATCAGATTATCACCTTTTCTCCTCTCCTTTAGGCGCACCCTGAAAACCCATCTCTTCAGGGAAGCCTACCCCACCCACTGCTAACTTGCTGACCTCCTCCACTCTTCCTACCACTCCATCCCCCACAGCTATCTCTTCCTGTGCCACCATCCCCTCCCTTCTAGATTGTAAGCTCGAAAGAGCAGGGCCCTCAATCCCCTCATGTTTTGCATTGTATTGTTATTGTTCTGTCACATGTTCTGTCCCCCTTTGTAATGTACAGCGCTGAGCGAACTATTGGCGCTTTATAAATACTGTATAATAATAATAATATGCACAACAAATTATCGCCGCCAATCCAAATTCAAACCTTGCCAGACCAGTCGCATGGAAACTCATTACGGTTTTCGAATTTAAATTTTTTTTGAGCCTTACCCTCAACATGGGCATTACTAAAAAAAAATTGCGGTTGTATTGATCTGCAGACCCGATTCATCATCTGTGTTCTCTGCTGCCATGGCCAGGCAAAGATATGAGAGTATAATGTGTTTTATGCATTTCAACAACAGTACACTCTGTCATTCTCGGGGTAACCCTAAATTTGACTGGCTCCACAAAATTCAGCCCCTCACAAGTCAACTTAACCAAAAATTTGCAGATGTCTATACTCCCCAGCAAGACATCTGCGTTGATGAGTCCCTCATTAATTTTTCTGGCCACCTTGCATTCAAACAATTTCTCCCCTGCAAGCATGCCAGATATGGGGTCAAGATGTAGAAGACCTGTGAGAGGACAAAAGGCTACACTTATAAGTTTCGGATTTACGAGGGAAAAGATAGTCACGAGGAGCCCGCCGGGGGCCCAGACTACATAGGGAGCAGTGGCAAGATAGTTTGGGACTTGGTGTCATCCTTTTTCCATATGGGGTACCACTTATACGTGGACAATTTTTATTCAAGCTAAACATTTGTTTAATCTTGGAACTGGCGCTTGTGGCAAAGTGTGACCCAATGTGTGCCCACCATTAGAAGTGGGTGGATGCAGGGTGGTATATTCTAATGGTGGGCATACCACACACTTTTTCTGGCAGAGATTTCTTCTCTTTTTCTCATTCAGTCCACAGGCTGCATACAAAAAAAAAAAAAAAGAACATAGCATAAACACCCAACAAGGATCAGCGATGTACTGGTATATCACTGGACTTTGAATGGTTATACCAGGATGATGTCTACAGCTGCAGGCATCACCCTGGTATCGTTTTTTTCAGCCGGCGATCGGCTTTCATATAAATGCAATCCTAGTGGCTAATTAGCTGCAGGATTGCTTTTACAAGCAGCGGGAGATGGTGCCCCCCCCCGCTGCCTTCCACGGCCTTCTCGGGCAGTCCAGTGCCATCGGGGGAACCTGAGAATGCAGCCGGTGTTTCTGCCAGCTGACCATAGAGCTGATTGGAGACCAGAGTAGTACCAATCATCTCTATAGTCTAAGAATTCGGAAGCTACAAGCATTTCATCACTTCAGTTTCGCAGGATATAAACAGCGCCATTTGTAAATTGGGAAAGCATCTGATCACACCGATTTTTGGTTTGATTAGATAATGTAAGGGCAGAGGAGATATCCAGAGTCTGATAGACCCCAGATTTCTCAAAAAAGAATATACAACAATGCCCATTGAAGTTATAGGGGATATTTGCATTCCCTGTGATGGCATTAAAAGTGATAAAAAAAATGAAAGGTACAGTGTAAAAATAATAAAAAAAATCAAAATAACTAAAAAAAAAAAAAAAAATCACCCCTCCTATGCGGCCACACCTTGACTCTGTGCCAGTATGTAAACAGTGGTTGCACCATGCATGTGAGGTATTGCCGTGAATGTCAAATCAAGGGCAATCTAAATCTAAAATGGTAGCTTTTAAAGGCTTTTAAAGCGTTGCCTAAGGATATTAAAAATGTATGCAGTTTGTCGCCATTGCACGGGGCATGCGCAGTTTTAAAGCATGTCATGTTTGGTATCTATATACTAGGCATACCATTATCTTTTATATTTTACCAAATAATTGGCCAATATATTGTGTTTTTATGCATTAAAAGTAAAAAAAAGTGTATTTTTTAAAAAAAATGTGCATTTGAAAAAATCGCTGCGCGAGTACTATGTGCCATAAAAAATTGTAATACCCACCATTTTATGCACTAGGGTGTCTGCTTTAAAAATATATAATGTTTGGGGGTTTAAATTAATTTCCTAGCAAAAAATACTGATTTTTTTTTTTTCATGTGAACAAAAAGTGTCAGAAAAGGCTCGGTCTTCAGGTGGTTAGAAGAGTGAATGTGTGGCATAAACTTCTGATGCTGTGCATAGAATGCCCCCACCCCCCAAAACGACCCCTTTTTGGAAAGTAGACACCCCAAACTATTTGCTGAGAGGAATGTTGAATCAATAGAAGAATTTATTTTTTTACCACAAGTTTTTGGAAAATGACAAAAAAAATTTTTTTTTTATTTTACACAAAATTGTCACTTAAATGATTTACTGCTCACACATGCCATGGGTATATGTGGAATTACTCCCCAAAATACATTCTGCTACTTCTCCCGAGTATGGGGGTACCACATGTGAGAGACGTTTTGGCAGTCTAACCAAGTACAGGACCCCAAAATCCAATAACCACCTTCAGGCTTTTAAAGGGCTTTATTTCCTCATTACAATTCCAGACTACCTATCACAGTTTCGGAGGCCCTGAAATGCCAGGATAGCACCTAAGCCCCCCAAATGACCCCTTTTTGGAAAGTAGACACCCCAAGGAATTTGATAAGAATCATGGTAAGTATTTTGCAGATCTCATTTGTTGCCACAAGTTTTTGGAAAATGAAAAAAAACGAAAACATATTTTTTCTATTCTTTTTTTATATTTCAAAACCTTGTGAGAAAAAATGAGATCTGCAAAATACTCACCATGGTTCTTTTTAAATTCCTTGGGGTGTCTACTTTCCAGAAAGGGGTCATTTGGGGGGTTTGGTGCTATCCTGGCATTTCAGGGCCTTCGAAACTGTGATAGATAGTGAGGAAGTGTAATGAGGAAGTTACGCACCTTCAGGCTTTCAAAGTGGCCATTGGATTTCAGGCTCTTGTATGTGGCTAGGCTCCCAAAAGGTCTCACGCACGTGGTATCCCCATACTCGGTAGAAGTAGCAGAATGTATTTTGGGGTGTAATTCCACATATACCCATGGCTTGTGCGAGAAATAAATCATTTAAATGACAACTTTGTGTAAAAAAAAAAAAAAAGAAAATTTTTTTTGTCATTTTCCAGAAACTTGTGGAAAAATAATAAATTTTCCATGGACTCAATAGGCCTCCCAGCAGATAGCTTAGGGTGTCTACTTTCCGAAAAGGGGTCATTTGGGGGTGTTTGTACTATCCTAGTATTTTAGCACCTCTAGAAACGTGATGGGTAGTCAGAAAGTAAAAGCTGTGTAAATTCCATTATCTATACCATAGTTTGTAGACACTACAACTTTCACACAAAGCAATAAATATACACTTATTGGGATTTTTTTAACCAAAAACATGTAGCAGAATACATTTAGGCCTAAATTTATAACTAACTTTAAGTTTACTATATATTTTTTATAGCTGAAAGTAAAAAAAGTTTTTCTTCAAACTTTTTGGTCTTTTATTGTTTATAGCATGAAAAATAAAAAGCGCACAGGTGATCAAATACAAATTTCACACAAGCTCTATTTGTGTGAAAAAAAGGAAGTAAATTTAGTTTGGGTGCAGCATTGCATGACCGCGCAATTATCAGTTGAATTCATGCAGCGCCGAGTAGCAAAAAGAGTCCTGGTCAGGAAGGGGGGTAAATCCTCAGGAGGGCAAGTAGTTAATAATTGATATACAGCTATCATGTGACCCAGCTCTTTCCCAGCCTGTCTGCAGAGAAACAGTAGCAGGAGGAGCTTCTACACCTCTTCTACTGGTAATTGTTAAAAAAAAAAAACAGCCTTTGGGATACAGAATAAAAATAAATAAATGTTTTAAAGGATAAGTTCACCTTTCGAACAAAAATAATAAATGCATATTTTTTTTTGCAGGTGAAACAATGTGCATCTTTTATTTTTTTGTCCAAAGGAGCCTGAATAGCATTGCACCAGGTATCAGTAGATCGCTGATGCCATGCAGGTCTCCTGCTGATCTGTCAGAATATCTGGGATGTACGGTCAAGCGGATATTCTGACAGGAAGCTTCAATGAACTACCATGTAGCTCCGCATCACTGTTGTAGGTCCTTGAAAACTACGAGCCCACAGCCTCTAAGGCTGTCGGGATTTGCAGTTCATTCATTCACAGAAGTCTGTGAATAAATGTCGCAGCTGTGTGGGTGGAGTCCCGCACAGCTGCGCTGTTTTCAAATATAGCAGATAGTACGGGGAAACTTCTCCCTGTATTATCTCTCAGAGGGAGGGGGGGGGGGGCAGCAGGTGCGGCTGAAGCTATGGGAACATGTTACATGTTCCACCCTAAAAACAGGTGGAACATGTAACATGTTCTCAAAGATGAACTTATCCTTTAAATTTGTCATACAAATATATATTTGAAATAAAATCTTTATTTTATTTGGCAATAACTTGGTGTGGGTGGATTTCTGCCAGTCACAGGCTGTGTCGTACCCTTTCAGCCTGTGTCTTAGACTGTGGGCAGCACAGTGGCTAAATGGTTAGCACTTCCGCCTGGCAGTACTAGGGTCGTTGGTTCGAATCCCAGCCATGGCACCACCTGCCTGGAGTTTGCATGTTCTCCCTGTGCCTGTGGGTTTCCTCCGGGTACTCCGGTTTCCTCTTACACTCCAAAGACATGCTGGTAGGTTAATTGGATCCTGTCCAAATTGGCCCTAATATGTGTGTATGTATAAATGTAAGTTAGGGACCTTAGATTGTACACCGCTTGAGGGTTAGGGACTGATGTGAATGTACAATATATATGTGTAAAGCACTGCGTAAATTGACGGCGCTATATAAGTACCTGAAATAAATAAATAAATAGAATAAGAGGGGGTGAAGCCTCCATCAATCAAAATGTAATATCCTAACCACATTTTATTTAGCTGGTTATTGGGCGAGGAGGAGGAAGGGAGTGGGCTGTCCTTTATCACTGTATACATCCACTATACACTGCATGTGACCACTATAGTCTCATGGGCTGCTCATATGTGATAGGGAGAAAATGCTCAAGGAGGAAATACATTAAAAACTGAGCATTAGCAGTAGCTGCCAACCATGCTCTGCAGAATCCCCAACTGCATTGGGGACATGGACAGAAGGGGGAGAAAGAGAACAGCAAGATCAACCAGTAATTTTGTGGAACACAGAAAACTAATCCCAATGCTTTTTTTTCCTTTCCTTTCCTTCCATCAGTCTGCTGATTAAGGGGAGGGGTTAATTGGTCACAGGTGCTTCAGGTACTATATAACTTTCTGTAGAGCACACATTTGTGTCTGGCACATTTTGCTGGCTGGAAGCTAAAAAGAGTGGGAAATTTGAGTGGAGAGTGGGAAAAACCGTTTTACTTTTGACTGCTGGTGCTTGTAGTTGTTTTATTTTCTTCTTTGGGGTCTTGCTAGCAGCTTTTACTTTTTTTAAATCACTTTTTCTCTCACATTTTAAATAGCATTTTTTTCCCTTTCCTTTCCTTCCTTCAGTCTGCTGATTAAGGGGAGGGTCACATGTGCTCCAGGTACTATAGAACTTTCTGTAGAGCTCATTTTGAGCTTGCCTGTATTTTGCTTGCTGGACCTTTGACAAAGTGGACCTTTGATTAAATGGAGTTAAAAAACCAGAGTGGAAAACAGTAGATTATAACCGTAGTCTACTAACCTGTAAGTGACAACTGATATTTCCTATTTGTAATATTGTAACTGGGATAATGAGTGCTAGCAGTGTTGAAGGTTTTGTACAGTGCACAATGTGCCACATGTATTCAACAATGGAGCAACAGCTCCAGGATGGATACTGCTGTGACAGATGTGAGCAGGTTGCCCTTCTGGAAGCTCGTGTTAGAGATCTGGAGGAGAAAGTTGCAACACTGGGTAGAACCAACAACCTTGAAAGGGGTCTGCTGCTTTCTGAGCAGGTAGCTAATGGCATTGATGTGCAGGGTGGAGGAGCTAGTCAGGATTATCAGGTAGGAAGGTAGGTTGTATAGCAAGAGGGAGTAGTAGGGGCTCACAGAAAAGGAAGGTCGGCCCTAGGTTTGAGCTCAAAAACAGATTTGCCAAGTTGGGTGAAGATGTGGGAGTGACAAGCTCAGGTGTGGCAGCCCTGGATGTCTCTGCTATCTTGAACAGCCGGGAGGGCAGACCATCTGGGAGGGGTGGTGAGGGTAGTGCAGGAAGGCCTTGATAGTTGGTGGTAATAGGTATTCTATAATCTGAAGGACTGATAGAATAGGGCTATGGCAGGTGATAAGAAGGTGCTCGTGTTACAAACAACCTTTTGGAATTGCTACCATTTGTACAAAAATAGAAAATATTCAAAATACGTGTGCACAAGGTGTCAGTGAGTTAAAGTGTTTGTTCACCAATGCCAGAAGTTTGCCAAGCAAAATAGGTGAGCTGGAAGCTTTGGTACATGAAGAAAACTATGATTTAATTGGTATTGCTGAATCTTGGCTTCATTTTTTACATGACTGGGCCATTAATATTCCTGGCTATGTTCTGTTTCGGAGAGACGGTAAAAAGGAAAAGTGGTGGTGTCTGTCTCCATGTTAAAAGTGAACTTGGCTAGTGTGAAAGAGGACCTAGTTGATGGAGAGTGTGATGAGGCTGAAGCATTATGGGTGGAACTGCACATGAGGGTGCATACTACAAATGTAATCATTGGAGTTTGTTATAACCCACCCAGTGTTAACGAGGAGGTGGAGACTCAGCTCCTTGCACAGATAGAAAGGGTTGCAAGGCCTTGAACAGTGATAATAATGGGGGATTTTAACTACCTGGAAATTGACTGGAGTAATGGCACTGCAGGAACAGTTAAAGGGCAAAAATGTATAATCTTACTACAATACACTTTTATGGTACAGTTCATAGAGGCCCCTATAAGGAATGATGCTCTGCTGGACCATGTAATCTCAAGTCATGCAGAGCTTATTACTAATGTCCATATAAAAGAACATCTGGGTAGCAGTGACCATAAGTGCTTCATAGTGCTAAACTTTTGCCACATTTTGTTATGTTACAGCCTTATTCCAAAATGGATTAAATACATTTTTTTTCCTCAACATTCTACAAACAATACCCCATAATGACAACGTGAAAGAAGTTAGTTTTGAAATCTTTGCAATTTGTTAAAAATAAAAAATGAAAAAAACACATGTACATAAATATTCACAACCTTTGCTCAATACTTTGTTGAAGCACTTTTAGCACCAACTACAGCCTCAAATTGTTTTGAGTATGATGCTACAAGCTTGGCACACCTATTTTTGGGAAATTTCTCCCATTCTTCTTTACAGTACCTCTCAAGCTCCATCAGGTTGGATGAGGAGCGTCTGTGCACAGCTATTTTCAGATCTCTCCAGAGATGTTCAGTTGGGTTCAAGTCTGGGCTCTGGCTGGGCCACTCCAAGACATTCAAAGAGTTGGCCCGTAGCACTCCTTTATGTGGGCTGTGTGCTTAGGGTCGTCTTGTTGAAAGATGAACCGTCGCCCCAGTGTAAGGTCCAGAGCGTTCTGGTACAGGTTTTCATCAAGGATGTCTCTGTACATTGCTGCATTCTTTCCTTTGATCCTGACTAGTCTCCCAGTTCCTGTCGCTGAAAAACTTCCCCACAGCATGATGCTGCCACCACCGCAGGGATGGTATTGGCCAGGTGGTGAGCAATGCCTGATTTCCTCAAGACATGACGCTTGGCATTCAGGCCAAAGAGTTCAATCTTTGTTTCATCAGACCAGAGAGTTTTGTTTCTCATGGTCTGAGAGTCCCTCAGGTGCCTTTTGGCAAACTCCAGGCGGGCTGCCATTTTCCTTTTACTGAGGAGTGGCTTCCGTCTGGCCACTCTACCATACAGGCATGATTGATGGAGTGCTGCAGAGATGGTTGTTCTGGAAGGTTCTCTTCTCTCCACAGAGAAACGCTGGAGCGCTTTCAGAGTGAGCATCAGGTGTTTGGTTACCTCCCTGGCTAAGGCCCTTCTCCCTTAATTGCTCATGTTGACCGGGTGGCCCACTCTATGAAGATTCCTGGTGGTTCCAAACTTTTTCCATTTACGGATGATGGAGGCCACTGTGCTCATTGGGACCTTCAGTGCTGTAGAAATTTTTCTGTACCTTTCCCCAGATCTGTTCCTTGATACAATCCTGTCTCTGATTTCTATGGACAATTCCTTGGACTTCATGGCTTGGTTTGTGCTCTGACATGCACTGTTAACTGTGGGACCTTATTTAGACAGGTTTATGCCTTTCGTAATCATATCCAATCAACTGAATTTCCCAAAGGTGGACACCAATCAAGTTGTGGAAACTTCTCAAGGATGATCAGTGGGAACAAGATGCACCAGAGCTCAATTTTGAGTGTCATTGCAGAGGCTGTAAATAGTTATGTACATGTGTGGTTTTTTTTTTTTATAATAAATTGCAAAGATTTCAAAACTAACTTCTTTCACGTTGTCATTATGGGGTATTGTTTGTAGAACATTGAGGAAAAAAAAGAATTTAATCCATTTTGGAATAAGGCTGTAATATAACAAAATGTGGCACAAAAGTTAAGCGTTGTGAATACTTTTTGGATGCACTGTATCATTTTACCCCTGTGCAAATCATTAGTGAACTCAGAGTAGAGTTATTCACCCTGCGGTCATCATAGAGCACAGGGGGGCACTCTTTATGTCTGGAGTAAAAGAGATTTAATCTCCAAATACGGAAAGATTTCTTCACAGTAAGAGCTGTGAAAATGTGGAATAAACTCCCTCAAGAGTCTGTTCTGACAAGCTCAGTGGATTGCTTTAAAAAAGGCCAGGATTCTTTCCTAGATACACAATATAACTGAATACTAACATAGGTAAAGTTGATCCAGGCAATATCCGATTGGATCAGGAGGAGTTGGGAAGGAATCTTTTCCCCTTCAGGAGCAAAATGGATCATTTTTTTTTTTTTTCTGGTTGAACTGGATGGACTTTGGTCTTTTTTCAGCCAGACTAACTATGTAGTGAATGAGTGAGTATGAACAGCATATAATACAGCATTTATTGGGCATTTTTGATGATTAGTTTTAATAATTCCATGAAAATTCCATCACAAGTGCTTCACTGGCCCTGACTGCTGCTGTGGTTGAGAATAAATGGCAGATAGATATGGCAATAATTTGCACAATCTGAACCATCTCTGCCCTCCTTTTGGGATAAAAGTTACGTGCGTATGAAGGGTGTCTTTGGGTATATGTAGAAACTCCATCCAATAAGGCATTGCAAGAATGAACTAAGTGAGGGAACTAGGAGAGCAGAGAACATTCGATTAGTAGAGTAAGGGAAAGCCACTGGGGCCTGGTGCTGCCATATTAGGCGAAATATATGACCCGACCTTTTCCTAGTCACTGTAAAGCCCACCCGGTCTGTAAAGGTGGCATTCTGAACACCACTGTAATGAGGGCATTCTTCTTACTGAGCATTGAGTGTAAGGTGTATTTTTTTTCCCCTGCTGATCTCTAATAAATTGATTTTAGCAGGAGTTGTCCGAACTCGAAAATGTTTTCTAGAGTTCTTCTGGGATACAAAGGTTGAAAGGCTGCTCTAGGGACTGGTAGGCTGCTTATATTCTTGTTTTTGGATTTAGATAAGGGCAGGTTTACATTTTATCTCAGCTAAGGTTAACCCACCTGCCTTTCCCAGCCCCTCAGTGATAAACTGCACTAACCTTCACTTACCTTTGTATCGCATCCCGAGCACGATACGACGTTGACCTCCTCTGCAAAGAAATCCTGATTATACTGATCATATATGTGAATAGAGTGTCTACAATGTCATTATATAACCCTACTTAAGTCTCTAGGGAATCCGTGTGCACCCAGCAATACTAACCAGTGTGGTTCAGGAGGCCTTTGGGGATGTCTAGATGACATAAAGGTGAACCTGTAATTTAAAGTACAGAACACGAGGGGTGCACATGCGCGGCCGGCGGGATTGCATGTCCCGGCGATAGCTCCGCACACCCCCGGCACCAATAATGGCCCATACACGGGCACCGTACCAGTGCAGCTGCCAGGGCTTCCCCCGGGCCTTACCAGACCCTGAGGCACCCTCATCATGCCTGGGAAGGCGGCGGGAAAGAGCCGCGGATTCTTGCAATTAATGATCCCTGTGGGGAAAGGAGGATCTAAGATGGCGCCCGGCTCGGTGCCCGCGGCTCCCGCTACTTCCTCTGCTATGTATAAGGCAGCACCTCTCCCCCAGAGGGGGAAATCGGGCTATTCATCCCTCACTGGCCGGGATTTGGCCATGGCAGCTTCGTTGGCTGGGGTGAGTGAATCTCTGCAGCCCCCCCACTCACCTTCTAGCCCTGCACTACCTGAACCCCAGGCTCTGGCCGGCTCCTTAGGCCATGATTCCCCTGCCTCCTCTCCACTGAGTAGTGAGATAGCGGCCATCTTCTCCAGCCAGAACAGTGGCCCAGAACCTGTAGATGACAGTCCTGCTCACTCGCCCACAATACTCCGGTGATGCAACCTTAATAACCCGGTTCGCTGATTTACTGTAATGCGAACTGGACAGAGCTACTTCAAAATTGGCGGCTGTCCTTAAACAGTATTTTCAGGAATTGGGCCAACGCCTGGACAGTATTGAGTCTAAGGTGGATGCGACAGTCCATAGTGTATCCCAAAATTCCAACATGATTACCGACTTGCAGGATTGCCTGGAGGAAGCTTACTCAAAAATGATGATTTGGAAAATCGGGCTAGGCGCTACAATTTCCGCATTCAAGGACTCCCTGAGTCGGTTAAAGATTGCCCAATGTCGATTATCTTCACACTGAGATTGATCGAATTCATAGAGCATTGATCCCCCCTAGACAAGGTGGGCCTCCTAGGGATGTCATCGTAAAGCCTCACTTTTTCCAGGTCAAGGAAGCGGTCATGAAGTATGGTAGGGAGACTCTGGACCTGGAGTTTGCAGGACATAAGATTCAAATCTTTGCGGATGTCTCTCCAACCACCATCCAGAAATGGCGCTCTTTTTAGCCGCTGCTTTCCCACTTAGTGCAGAGGGAAATCCAGTATCGCTGGGCCTACCCCTTTTGCCTACAATTCACATTTAATGGAAAGCCCTATGGGTTCTCTACATTCCAGGATGGCGAGGACTTGTTACTTCAATTGGGCATTATCTCCCGTAGTCCTACATCTCCTTCTTCAGCACGATCGGCTTCTCGTCCTCCGCTTTCACCATTGTGGACTACTCCAACTTCTAAGCAGAGGGGGTCACGGAAATTGCTTGAGAAGACTTCTTGAATTCGCATCTTCTATTTTGGGGGTTTTTTTTTTTGTGATTCCTGATTAGTAGTGGCTTCTCCGTGGCTCCTTGGGATCATTGGCCGCCGCTGCTCCGTTATTGTGGGGAGGGGACCTTGGGGTTACCCCACATCTGCCTGTTTGTGGTAACGGAGGGTTCGGTTGTTTTGTCTGTACTAAGTTTTGATATATTATTGATGGGCTACTGTTATTGTTGGTGCTGGGGTGTGTCTATGCACCCTCTTCGTTTGGAAGACTCTTCCCCGAGTTATCTCTTGGTAGATCCATTCCACTACAGGGCTATAGCTCTGTTACTATTGGTACACTGTTTCATTTGTCTTTATTATATTGTTGTGTGTACCTCCATTGGTTCATTTGACATGAGGATTTTTATACTCCGAATTTTTTTCCCCCCTCCCCAGGGTCAGCTGGCTGTGTATATGGACTCCTCAGACCATTTTCATGCTCCCAGAGCAGTTGGTTCCAATTTTGTATAGTTCCCTGATTTTCGATTATGTCTTCCCTACGGTTCACTAGCAGAGCTATTCGTCTGCTTTCCCACAATGTTCAGGGGCTCAATTCCCCCTCCAAACGTATAAAGGCCTTTAACTCGTATCGCTCTTTTGGGCGGACATAGTTGCTTTGCAGGAGACACATTTTCCCCCTTCATTCTCCCCACGATATGTTCAGAAGGATTATCCTGTCTGTTATTTTGCTAATGCTACGGAAAAGAAATGGGGGGTTGCCCTTTTGCTTGTCTCGCCGTTTGTCCTTTGCTGAATCTAAAATTATCCGGGCTAGGGAGGGGCGGTATCTTCTGGTGAAAGGCCACTTTCTCACTTTTCTAATCTACTACACTCTGAATACCAACCAGGTAGAATTTTTTCAGTCCTTATTAAGCTCTATGGCTAAGGAATTTGAAGGTGATGTTATTTTGGCCGGTGACTCTAATTTAGCATTAGATCAGATTTTGGATCGTTCCCAAACTGCCATGCTTCGGCCCCCTTCTAGGCAGAGCCGTAGGCTGGCCCAACTATTGTATCGTTACGACCTTGTCGATGCTTGGAGAGAAGCTAACCCGACTTCTCGAGATTACTCCCATTATTCTAGGGCCCATGATTGTTATTCTCGCATTGACCATATATTTCTTCATACACATTCACTCCCCAGACTCCTCACTGCTAAAATTCTCTCCACGCCTTGGTCTGACCACGACTCAATTTCTATTCAGTTGTCCTCCTGGACACTGGGTAAGCCGGCTTATTGCTGGCGTCTTAATGACTCCATTTTGGGTAACCCCTCCTATTGTCGGGACATCTCCTCACACTTATAAGCGTACTTTGAACTTAATAAAGCGGAGGATACGAACTCGTCGATTAACTGGGCAGCCCATAAGGCCTCAGTTAGGGGGTTTATTATTCAACTCTCCTCACGAATTAAAAAAGCCCGCAATGACCTACTAGCCACCAAAACCCAATCCTATACAGACTTGGTTGCCCAGCATAAGCGAAATCCCAGTCCGGACCTGTTGCTTAAACTTGACCAGGCCCGATTGGAACTAAATCTCTGCCTTACTACTACGGCTGACAGTTATGATGGTCTAACCATAAATGTTTTACTTGGAGAGATAGACCCGGCACCTTATTGGCATGTAAGTTGACTCCCAGACATTCTCAGACTGCTCTCCCTAAACTCAGATTGGATAATGGAACGTTCTCAAGATCCTCCACAAATTTCATTCTTTTTACACTAAACTATATAGCTCGCCTCAGGGAGATGCTTCTTCATCTCTTGATGCCTTTTTGAGCTCTGTTCCTCTTCCCTCTCTCCAGGATGCTCATAGGGAGGTGATGGAAAGGCCTATCTCGTGCGAAGAAATTGGATGTGCTATGAAATCCCTTGCCCCTCATAAAGCCCCAGGACCAGATGGTCTTCCTCATAACGATTATAACAATTTTCCTGATGTCCTGATTCCCCATATGGCTCTCTACTTTAACTATTTATGGGATGGGGGACGGGTGCCCCCTGATGAAAACAAGGCATTTATCAGTGTCATCCCCAAGTCCTTAAGGACGCTTCTATAGTTTCTAATTATCGGCCTATCTCCTTAATCAATTGTGATTTAAAGATTCTTACTAAAATCCTGGCCTTACGCCTCCATTAATTTTTGGCTCTGTATATTCTTGATGATCAGTCAGGATTCATCAGCGGTCGACAAACATCAGATCAAATTCGCCGGACATTAGCCCTGTTGTCAGCTGTACAATCCAATTGGGACCAATCCTCACAGAGGGAAATCCTATTTTTGTCATTGGATATTCATAAAGCGTTTGACAGTCTATCTTGGGACTATTTATTTAGGATGTTGGACAAGTTTGGGTTTGGTCCTTATTTCACGACATTATTGTGGGCCCTATATTCTAATCCGTCAGCTCAAGTTTCTATTCGCGGACATAAATCTGCCTCCCTTTCGATAGAGCGAGGAACTAGACAGGGCTGTCCTCTTTCTCCTCTACTATTTGCCTTGGCTATGGAACCGCTTGCTATTGCTATCCGTTCTGATCCCGCCATCTCGGGCATCCAATGCGGTCAGCGGGACCATAAATGCGCCCTATTTTCTGATGATGTCCTTATGTATATATCTAACCCTCGAGCTTCTTTACCTGGTCTCCTCCACCTGTTTCATCCTTTCTCTGAGGCCTCTGGTTTAACGCTTAATTCCTCTAAAGCGATTGCCTTAAATATCTTGTTACCTGATTCAGAGGTCCATTACCTCCAGGACAATTTTTGACTTCCAGTGGGCCTCTGGTTTTCTCCCCTATTTGGGGGTTCACCTCACAAAATCTATTTCAACGTTGTATAAGACCAATTATCTCCCGCTCTTCAAACGACTCAAATCTGACTTACTAGAGTGGCAGGATCTCTCACTCTCCTGGTTTGGTAGAATTAATTCTATTAAAATGACCTTTCTACCGAGACTGTTGTATTATTTTAGGACGTTACCGATCATGGTTCCCAAGAGGGAATTGCTATTATTACAAGCAGCAGTCTCCAGATTTATCTGGAGGGGAAAACGTCCTAGGGTTAACAGGTCAACCTTGTTTTCTTTGTTGTTCTTTCTTCTTGTTGTGGGTTTAGTAACACTTTAACGTTAGGGTCTACAGTAGCTTTCTTCGTAAATTATGTATGAATATTACCATTTGACATTTTGATATTCTGCCTTTGTTGTTGGTACGACATACCTGGCCACTGTAGCTTGTCCACAAGACGAATGGCCTTTGACTACATTTTCATAGTAACATATATTGGTGAAATTGCATCTATTTACAAAATGCTTTTGGAGCCAACATTTTGTCAGAAAGCTGACAGATTATTTTTTTTTTCTGCCTTTCTCTCAGATGCTATCAAAAAAAGACCATGTAAGGCAAGGTTTCCCAGGCATGACTGATCTCTGAAAGTCAAATTAATGTGTTTTGTTCACATAGTTCCATGCGACCAAGCTGTGTTATTTCTGTGTAGAGGCCCTTGTGCCTGCTCCATGTAACCTGACAGTGAGGCATACATTGGTTTGTTCATTGATTTAATAAAATTGTAAAAGAATAACTTTAATGTCTTTAAAAAGCATGATGCAGTAACTTGAATACATACCTGACAGCTAAACATAGTGGAGGCACAAAAAATGTGGCCAACTGAAATACCACAAGGGTGGATAAATGAGTGGAACTGTATCCCATATCCTATTTTAGTTTGTAAGGCTACTTTTACACTGAGGAGTTTTTGAAGCGTTTTTGCGTTAAAAAATGCGCCTGAAAAGCTCAAGAAAAACTCTTCCCCATGTATGTGAATGTATATCTATGTATGATTTCACGCAGTGCGGTGTAAAAACTTGCAGCATCTTTGGGGCATGTTTGTGGAGTTAAAAAAAAAAAAAACGCCCCAAAAACTCCTCTAACCATTGAAATCGATGGAAAACTGAAAATCGCTTGAAAAGCGCCTCAAAAGGCCACTGAGAAGTGTTTTTGGTGCAGTTTTTAAGTCCCGTGTCCTTTATAAATGCTCAGAAAGCGTGGTAAAAACGCCTATGCGTTTTTGCTATGTTTTTGTGGCGGATCAGTGTGAAAGTAGCTTTAGTGTTGTTGGGCAATGAGAGATAAAACCATGCATTACTTTACCCCAAACCTAAAACAAAAAGCTGTGACTGGCCTTACGCTTTTCAGAAGAACTTCTAGTTGTTGATTTTTCCCATGTTAATCCTTTTTTTGTACTAAAATGCCTTCGCTCCGTACTTGTAGCATATGCAAATGGACTTCAAGGATAAGTTCATCTTTAAAAAAAATAAATGCACATTGTGAATTTAATATATTTTTTTTTTTAGGAGCCTGGAAAGCAATGCACCCATGATCAGCAGATTGCTGGTTCCTTGTCAGGCTCCTGCAGATTCTCAGTGTAGCTGATATGGGCGGGCAGTTCACTCCAGGAAGCTCAAAGGACTGCGAGAGCACTCACCAGCACCCTTGCGGTTCATTGAGAATTACAAACTGTCAGCTACAAAGGCCCAAAAAGCACAGCAGAACAGGGGTACACATGCAGGTATGGCTCTGCAGCTTAACCACTTACTTACCTGCCCAGGCCAATTTTCAGCTTTCAGCGCTGTCGCACTTTGAATGATAATTGCGCAAATCCAACACTGTACTCTTGACATTTTTATCATTTTTTTGAGATATTTTAGAGCTTTCGTTTGGCGGTATTTAATCAACTCTGGGTTTTTTATTTTTTGCTAAACAAACCAAAAACAACTGAAAATTAAAAAAAAACAATTTCTTAGTTTCTGTTATAAAATTTTGTAAATATGTAATTTTTCTCCTTCACTGATATGCGCTAATGAGGCTGCAGTGATGGGCACTTATAGGCTGCACTGATGAGAGGGCACTGGTAGGTGGCACTGATGGGCATTGACAGGCATCACTGATGGGCACTGAAAGGCAGCACTCATATATGGCACTGATAGGTGGCACTGATTGGCGGCACTGATGGGCAGCACTGACTGGCACTGATAGTTGGCACTGCAAGGCAGCTCTGATGGGCACTGATATGTGGCATTGATGTGCACTGGTAGGCACTGATATTTGGCATGGATGTGGCATTGATGGGCACTGGCAGGTGGCATTGATGGACACTGACAGGTGGCACTGATGGGGCTACACTGATGTCCCCTCTGAGGAATGCTGATTACCAGCTCTCCTCTCCTCACGAGCTGTCAGCGTGACAGCTCTGAGGAGAGGACTGTCGATAACTGGCATTTCCTTATTTATATACGATCAGATGCGATTGGACACATCTGATCACATGACAGAGCCGACGTCATGGGCTCTTTCTGCTGATCGGTGATCCGCTGTGTCCCAGGGACACAGCACACCACCGATCGCCTGCTGTGTGCCCCCAGGGGCGCACACGTGTGGTTAGAGTGGGACAAAGTCATATGACGTCCTCCCAGAACGAGAGAACCGCCACCCGCTTGTCATATCCTGATACAGTGGGCGGGAGGCAGTTAAAGGAGAAGTTCACTTTTTTCTTCAAAACTCCAGCTCTCCTATGTACCAATATGCCATTATTGTACCTCTGTTGCAGAAAAATAAAAGTTTTCTGTGATTTTGAGAACATGGCCTTACATTTGCCCTTGCTGAATTTCTTAGCTTCTGGTATGTAGATTAAGGGCCAGTTCACACTACATGCGTCTCAGTGTGCTTTTTTTCTGCAACCGAAACGCACAGAAAATAGGTTATATGGTTGTCAATGTAACATCAGTGCTTGCAGTTCTAGTGTGTTCCAAACGCAGAAAAAAAAAAAAGTACAACAGGCTGCATTTTTCCTGCACAGAACTGTACTGGAACGCGGTAAAACGCATCACAAATGCTCTGGAACACACCAAAAATGCACTGGAACGGGTAAAAAATGCATCAAACGCATCGTAATGTGCCAAAAACATGTCAAAAATGTGCATGCAGAAATGCATCTGGAATGCATATAGTGTGAAACAGCCCTATGGACAGAAAAACCAGTAAGACACAGGAAGGATTTTATCAGCTGATCTCATTAGCACACACCTTGGCTGGCTTCCAACAGATCGCTACCACGACTTCCTCAGGTGCACAGTTTTCCAATGCAATGAATCAGTGATCACCGTTCGCACTAAATTAACAGACATCAGTGTTTTTTTTCTATCTCAACCACTTGCCATCCAGAGGATTTACCCCCCCCCCCCCAATGACCAGGCATCTTTTTGCTATTTGGCGCTGCACTATTTTAACTGATAATTGCTTGGTCATGCAACGCTTTACCCAAACCAAATTTACGTCCTTATTTCACACAAATAGAGCTTTCTTTCGGTGGTATTTGATCACCTGTGCACTTTTTATTATTCACACTATAAACAAAATAAGACCGAAAAGTTTGAAGAAAAACTTTATTTTTTACTTTTGGCTATAAAAAGTATATAGTAAAGTTAGTCATACATTTAGAGCAAAATATATTCTGCTACATGTTTTTGGTAAAAAAAATCCCAATGGGTGTATATTGATTGCTTTGTATGAAAGTTATAGCATCTACAAACTATTTTTTTGCTATACAGCGCTGCACTAGTTTAACTGACAATTGCACGGTCATGCAATACGGTACTGTAACGGAACCGGTACCCGACCGCACTTGGGTATATTCCGTTATACTGCAGCTTCCCCTGTCCGAACACCATCCACGGACCACACCCTTGAAATCCCTCAGGAAATAGACAGCACCCAGCTCTTCTTAAAACAGGAAGCCAACTCACTTTATTTTACACAAAAAACACAGGATATACACAGAGGGCGGGGAAACATAACCAGGGACAGGAAACACATCATCAGCCCACCCCATCAGTGGGAAGGGCTACAGTATAGACAGGAAACACCTCATCACCCCTCCCCATCCAACCAAGACACAGAACAATGGGATAGCACATGACAAGCAAACAATGGACAGCCATGTGGCCCAGAACAAAGGAATGGCCACATGGCAGTAGACAATGGGCAACCACATGGCAGGGACAAAGGAACACACACTATACACAATATTGGGACATTCACATTTACACCCTGTACCCCTTAACAGGCACAGGGTGGGTTAAACATAATGAGGGGAACATGAGCTGACCAAGCGGTCCCCCCACCCCCAAAAGTCACTCCCGTCACATATCTCCCCTTTCGGCAGGAGAGTAACGCAGGAGTAGATCCCAGACGGATGTACTCTGAAGTTACTCTGTACCTCCAGTCTCTCAATGCCAGCACCCGCACAGTACCCCATGCAAATTGTCCCACACCAAGCGTTACTCACCCAGCCAACCGCTGCCTCTCCAGTAGAACATACCCGCCGCTGGGGAGAAGTACGGACTGGTCCTTCTCCCTGAAGTCCTCTCAGCCGCTGGGGAGAAGACAGGGTGGCTGGGCCGGCTCCATTATGCTGTGTGGGATCTGGGCCGACTGCCCAGCATCCCTGAGGTATCCAGATGGTGGCTGTAGTTGCTAGGCAGAGGCCAGCGGCACTCTGTCCTGTTGCCAGCTCTTCTGCTGGGGACCCCACATCTGCTCCGGCTAACCGTGGGGGAGGGAGGCTGCCTTCCTCCACTCCCAGACTGTGGATCTGCTGCTGGGATGGCATTCCTCTGTCACTGTCCCCCTGGTGCACAGATCCTGGCTTGGAAGGGAAAAGAGTTTCCTCCACTTTGGCTGACTGTGGGGGAGGGAGGACAACAACCTCCTCCCCCTTCTCACCCTGGGCCTCTGAAACTACCACAGGTGTGGGGCAGAGGTCCTGGATCCCCTGTCCGGTTGTCAGCGCTTCAGCTGGCGGCTCCCCGGCTGGTTCCTCATCAGTAAAAAAGTCAGTACAATCCCCAGTCTCTGGAATGGCTAAATGTCCAGGGCACGGGCTGGTGGCCCTTGGGTCCAGTGCCAGCACTTTGGCAGGTGACTCATCACCCACAACATCCTCCATTGAAAAATCAATTAGATCCATGCATTCTGGGATCTGTAATTGGAGGCATGAGCCGACTTCTCCATCTTCCATACCCTCATCCAGTTGTTGGACAAACGCGTCCCTCCATCCAAGCTCATCCCATGTAGAAACAGGATCGTCTAGGTAAGCCAGCACTTGCTGCATCCACCATATGACCTCTGTTTCCATAGCTGCAGGTGGTGTCTCTCCTCTCCTGCTATCTGAACCTTGGATCCTGGTGGTGGTTTGGATGTCCCAGACTGCAGGTGATTCATCACCCATAACATCCTCCAGCGAAAAATCCATTAGATCCATACATCCTGGGATCTGTAATTGGAGGGATGCGCCGACTGCTCCATCTTCCACACCCTCATCCAGCTGTGGGACAGATGTATTTCTCCATCCAAGCTCTTCCCATGTAGAAACTGGGTCATCTAAATAAGCCAGCACTTGCTGCATCTGCCACAAGACCTCTGTTTCCATAGCTGCGGGTGGTATCTGTCTCTCCTCTCCTGCTCTTTGATCCCGGTGGTGGTTTGGATGTGTTTACAGGTTGGAAGCACAATCCCACTGCTTGCCACCAATGTAACGGAACCGGTACCCGACCGCACTTGGGTATATTCCGTTATACCGCAGCTTCCCCTGTTCAAACACCATCCACGGACCACACCCTTGAAATCCCTCAGGAAATAGACAGCACCCAGCTCTTAAAACAGGAAGCCAACTCACTTTATTTTACACAAAAAACACAGGATATACACAGAGGGCGGGGAAACATAACCAGGGACAGGAAACACATCATCAGCCCACCCCATCAGTGGGAAGGGCTACAGTATAGACAGGAAACACCTCATCACCCCTCTCCATCCAACCAAGACACAGAACAATGGGATAGCACATGGCAAGCAAACAATGGACAGCCATGTGGCCCAGAACAAAGGAATGGCCACATGGCAGTAGACAATGGGCAACCACATGGCAGGGACAAAGGAACACACACTATACACAATATTGGGACATTCACATTTACACCCTGTACCCCTTAACAGGCACAGGGTGGGTTAAACATAATGAGGGAAACATGAGCTGACCAAGCGGTCCCCCCCACCCCCAAAAGTCACTCCCGTCACAGGTACATAAATGAAATTTATGTCCTTTTTTTCACACAAATAGAGCTTTCTTTCGGTGGTATTTGATCACCTGTGCGCTTTTTATTTTTGGCGCTATAAACAAAAAAATGTTGGGAAAAATAAAAAAAAGATATTTTCTCATGTCTGTCATAAAAAATATTCAAAAAACTAAAATTTCCTCATAGATTTAGGCCAAAATGTATTCTGCTACATGTTTTTGGCTAAAAAATCCCAATAAGTGTATATTGATTGCTTTGTGTGAAAAGTTAAACCATCTACAAACTATGGTATAGATAATGTAATTTATACAACTTTTACTTTCTGACTGCCCATCACATTATTTGAGGTGCTAAAATACCAGAATAGTACAAACACCCCCAAATGAGCCCTTTTCAGAAAGTAGACACCCTAAACTATCTGCTGAGAGGCATACTGAGTCCATGGAAAATTTTATTTCTGGAAAATGGCAAAAACGTTTTTTTTTTTTTTTGTTTTTTTTTTTTTTTTACACAAAGTTGTCATTTAAATGATTTATTCTCGCACAAGCCATGGGTATATGTGGAATTACACCCCAAAATACATTCTGCTACTTCTACCAAGTATGGGGATACCACGTGCGTGAGACTTTTTGGGAGCCTAGCCACATACATGAGCCTGAAATCCAATGGCCACTTTGAAAGCCTGAAGGTGCGTAACTTCCTCATTTCACTTCCTCAATACCTATCACAGTTTCGGAGGCCCTGAAATGCCAGCATAGCACCAAATCTCCCCAAATGACTCCTTTTTGAAAAGTAGATACCCCAAGGAATTTAAGGCTCCGTGCACACTGGGTGTTTTGATAAAGCTGGTAACGTTAGCTGTGTAAGTTTTTTTTCAGATTTTTTTTGTGTTTTTGCATTAGCGTTCAGTGGCGTTTTGCTGCGATTAGTGGCATTTTCGTGTGTGTTTCAGCGTTTGCATTTTTGGTTAAAAAAAAAAAAAAAAAAAAAGTCCAAAAGTGTGTTTTCCAGCCAAAAAAAGTCCCAAACGAAAAACACTGATTACAGTCTGTGTGCATGGACACATAGGATAACATGCTGGGAGTTTACTGGCTGTAGAAAAAAAGCCAAAAACAGCAGCTGTAAAAACGTCAAGTGTGCGTGAGGACTAAAAAGAGGCATGGTGAGTATTTTCTCGCAGGTTTTGAAATCTAAAATGTTTTTTCTTCATTTTCCAAAAACTTGTGGCAACAAACGAGATCTGCAAATTATTCACCATGCTTCTTATCAAATCCCGTGGGGTGTCTACTTTTCAAAAAGGGGTGGTTTGGGGAGGGGGGTTGGTGTTATTTTGGCATTTCAGGGCCTCCGAAACTGTGAGAGGTAGTCAGGAAGTGTAATGAGGAAATAAAGCCCTTTAACCACTTAAGTTCCACCCACAGTACATTTACTGCTGCAGGACGGGCCCTCTGCGCAAAATCACATATATCTACGTGATTCTGCATTTCCGGGTGGGGGGGCACGTGACCACCCTACCCTTGCCGCCGATTGTGTCCCCGGGTGTCAATCACCGGGTCCCAGCTGGTGATTACCCGCTGGTGCCCGGTGATTACTGGCGATCATCAACAGGGTGGAGGGCTGCATTGTTTACCAACAGCCTTCCTCCCTGTCAGTTTGGGCACACTGCTCGGGATGGCTGAGCACAGCCACCCCGATCAGTGTGCTTTACAGTGAAGCACACCCGCCCCCTAGTGAAACACTCCCATCACACAGTTAACCCTTTGATTGCCTCTCATTGTTAACCCCTTCCTCCCCAGTGCCATTAGTACAGTGTCAGTGCTTTTTTTTTTTAGCACTGGTCACTGGGGATGTCAGTGACCCCCAAGTCAGTTCCCCCCAGTGTCAGAATGTACGCCGCAGTCCCGCCATAAGTCGCTGATCACTGCTATTATTAGTGTGTGTGTGTATGTGTGTATATATATATAATATATACAGCGAGAAACAGAAGTATTTGAACACCCTGCGATTTTGCAAGTTCTCCCACTTAGAAATCATGGAAGGGTCTGAAATTCACATTGTAGGTGCATTCCCACTCTGAGAGACAGAATTTATAAAAAAAACTGCTGAACATAAATATTTGAACACCTAAGAAACAGCAAGAATTCTGGCTCTCAAAGACCTGTTACTGTGCCTTTTTAAAAAGTCCACCTCCACTCCACTCATTAATCTTAGTAGCACCTGTCTGAGCTCTTTAAAGACACCTGTCCACCCCACAGTCAGTCAGACGCCAACTACTACCATGGGCAAGACCAAAAAGCTGTCAAAAGACACCAGAGACAAAATTGTGGACCTCCACAAGGCTGGAAAGGGCTACGGGGCAATTTCCAAGCAACTTGGTGAAAATAGATCAACCGTTGGAGCAATTGTTAGAAAATGGAAGATGCTAAAGACGACTGTCAGTCTCCCTCGGACTGGGGCTCCATGCAAGATCTCACCTCGTGGGGTATCACTGATGATAAGAAAGGTGAGGAATCAGCCCAGAACTACAAGGGAGGAGCTGGTCAATGACCTGAAGAGAGCTGGGACCACAGTTTCAAAGGTCACTGTCGGTAGAACACTACGTCGTCATGGTTTCAAATCATACTTTTTATGGAAGGTTCCCCTGCTCAAGTCATCACATGTCCAGGCCCGTCTGAAGTTTGCCAGTGACCATCTGGATGATCCAGAGGAGGCATGGGAGAAAGTCATGTGGTCATATGAGACCAAAGTAGAACTTTTTGGTCTACACTTCACTCGTCGTGTTTGGAGGAAAAAGGATGAGTTGCATCCCAAGAACACCATCCCTACTGTGAAGCATGGGGGTAATAACATCATGCTTTGGGGTGCTTTTCTGCGAAGGGGATGGGACGACTGCTCTGTATTAACTTCCCTGGCGGTTTTCCCGAGTGTAGCTCGGGGTAAAATTTCTATACCACAAGCGGTAACCCCGAGCTACACTTGGGCTTACCATGCGGCGCTGCTCTGGGGGTCCCTGCAGCATTTACCTTGTCCTTCGTTCCCACGATGTGTCCCCTGCAGCGTCCCCGGCCATCTCCTCCGGCCGATGCCGGCATCCGGCTTCTGTGTTCCGGTCCCCGTGACGTCGGGACGTACGGGCGGCGGCGGAAATTAAAAAAAATTTAAAAAATGTCTTTTTTTTTTTCAATTTTAAATAGTAAAACATTGCTGTTTCATCCGATTTCACATACATATTGTCCCTAGTGCTTTGTCCTGTGCCCTGCCTGCATTTTGTCTGTTCTTTCTGCCTGGAAACTTAGAAAAGTCCATGGCGTCCAAAAAGCGTCCCTTTACGTCAAAAGCGGTTTTAGACCGGCTAGAGAACAGCGATAGTAAATCAGAACCACTTACAGAATTGAGTGATAATGATTTGTGGGGAAATTTTCCTAAAAATTACAGCCTACAATAAAAACCTATTTCCATGCGAAAAAATGGTACCGCTTTCAGCACAAAAAATCGGAAGGAATCATACCGCTAGGGAGGTTAAGGAGAGGGTGAATGGGGCCATTTATTGTGAGATTTTGAGCAACAACTTCCTTCCCTCAGTCAGAGCATTGAAGATGGGTCGTGGCTGGGTCTTCCAACATGACAACGACCCGAAGCACACAGCCAGGATAACCAAGGAGTGGCTCCGTAAGAAGCATATCAAGGTTCTGGAGTGGCCTAGCCAGTCTCCAGACCTAAATCCAATAGAACATCTTTGGAGGGAGCTGAAACTTCGTGTTACTCAGTGACAGCCCCAAAACCTGACAGATCTAGAGGAGATCTGTGTGGAGGAGTGGGCCAAAATCCCTGTTGCAGTTTGTGAAAACCTGTTCAAGAACTACAGGAAACGTTTGACCTCTGTAATTGCAAACAAGGGCTTCTGTACCAAATATTAACACTGATTTTCTCAGGTGTTCAAATACTTATGTTCATCAGTGCAGGACAAATAAATTCTTTAAAAATCATACAATGTGAGTGTGTGTGTGTGTGTGTGTGTGTGTGTGTGTGTGTGTGTGTGTGTGTGTGTGTGTGTATAAAATCCAGTATCTATACCGCCATTTGTAAACGCTATAACTGTCACGTAAACCAATTCATTTACATGTATTGGGATTTATTTTTTTTTCTAGCAAAGACATGTCGCAGAATACATTTTGCCCTAAATTTATGACAAAACTTGATTTTTAAATTTTTTTACTGGACATGTTTAATAGCAAAAAGTCCAAAATATTGTTTTTTTTCTTCTCAAAATTGTTAGCCTATTTATTTTTTATAGCGCAAAAAATAAAAAATGCACAGGCGATCAAATACCACCGAAGGAAAGCTCAATTCGTGGGAAAAAAGGACATAAATTTCATTTTGGTTGGTGCAGCGCTGCATGACCGCGCAATTGTCAGTTAAAGTAATGCAGCGCCATAAATACTGCTACAGGGCGGCACTGGTGCGCAAAATCACATATGTATATATCTATATCTATCTGTCTCGCTCTCTCTCTCTGTGTGTATGTATGTATGTGTGTGTATGTGTATATATAGATTTGTGTATGTGTGTGTGTGTGTATGTATATATATATATATTTATATATTTGTGTGTATATATATATTTGTGTGTGTGTGTGTGTGTGTGTGTGTGTGTGTATATATATTTGTGTGTGTGTGTATATATATATATTTGTGTGTGTGTGTGTATATGTATATGTGTATATATATATATATATATATGTATGTATATGTGTATATATATATATATATATATGTATGTATGTATATATATATATATATATATATATGTATGTATGTATATATATATATATATATATATATATATATGTATATGTATGTGTATATATATGTATGTGTATATATGTATGTGTGTATATATGTATGTGTGTATATATGTGTGTGTATATATATATATGTATGTATATATGTATGTATATATATATATATATGTATGTATATACAGTCATGGCCGAAATTGTTGGCACCCTTGATATTTCTCCAGGA
>NW_028319602.1:300000-390453 GCF_062004578.1 Staurois parvus | reverse complement strand
GAAAAGAGAGAGAGGGGAGAGAGGAAAAGAGAGGGGGGAGAGGAAAAGAGAGAGAGGGGAGAGAGGAAAAGAGAGGAGAGAGAATCTCTCTCTAAGGCAATGCAAATCCCAACATAGCAGGCTTCCATTCCTCAGCTCAGGACATACAACATGAAGAGGAGGATGTCCACCACTGGGGCCACTACAGCCTGTCCCCATATCCTCACTCCCTGCCACACACCACCAGTACCACGCTCTTCCCCACTCCACACTGTCCCACACCCCCCTCTTCCTAAGTTCCAGCTCTGTCTGTCTCCTCTCAGCTGCTGCTCCAGGAGCTTCCTCCAACCACCTCTTCTGATTGGGCAGCCTCCACCCCTTCCATCCCTCCTCCGGTCATATGTCCTTCAGGCTTTAGCACCGTCTGTCCATCTCTGCCCGGCTCCCTCACTCACAGCCTGACAGCAACAGGTCCCTACTGCAAACTCTGGTTCCGTCTTCTTACTCCTCTGACTCTGGGGCGGAGCAAGTATGTGGTTGGTTGCTAAGGTCGCTGGGCAACCAACCACTAGAACTGTCAGTGGCAGGAAGCAATAATAACAAAAAATCCACCCAGCCATCTCCAGGCAGCACAAACAATGGTGGCAAAGGACATTTATTGCCCGGGTCGCATACTGAATTCTTCCGGGCCACAGGCTGGACACACCTGTACAAAAGCAGGAGGGTCACCAAGCAATTTTAAAGGAGTCAGCAATAGCAGCCTAAGAGGGCTAAAAGAAACTTAAACAAAAATACTAGTTTTGGGTGGAGCAGAACATTAAGCAAATAATGCAGTATGATTTTAAGAAATCACTGGTATACAATGTTTGAAAAATGTTTAGCTGCTACATATGTGCAGATTAGAAATAATTCTGAACAGTGCTCACTGTCCTCTATAGAGAATTTCCCATAAGGTATTATTGGTACCTGTGAGTAACCACACTGTGCATTCTGCTGTGCATAAAAGCTTCAACTCCCTTTTTAATGAAAATCATTGTATTTGCACAACAGACCCCAGAGATCTCTTTTCTACAAACATTTTTATCTTTCTTCCCTCTTATATGAATGCCCTAGATAGCTCACATTAATTAATACTTCTGTATTGCTGTGTACAAATCAAATTTCCTGCTGAGCAGCATGAACGGAGCAGCAATAGAACGTGATGAGTCTTTCTCTATTGTGAGTCTGTGACAAAAGGGTTTTTACAAGTTGTAGAAAGAGAAAGTGTCAACCAGTTAGAACATTACCTAACAGCCAAAGAAATGACATTTAACTATAAGGAGGATAACCAAAGGAGGTGGGCATGTAACATTACAACTATTTTATTTCCTACAGAGGTATTCTGGTTTTGTACTGATTGCATACCTGCATGCCATAGCAGATTCCAAGCACTGGCTTTCCAATTGTGAATATGGCAGAATCAAACCAAGGTGCATCCTCAGCATATACAGAATTTGGCCCTCCAGATATTATTATAGCACTGCAAAATAGCAAGTAAAATGACAGGTTTAACATTTTCAACACTGAATATAGTCTTCTACTCAAAAACCATTTAAAACAGAACTCCAGCCTTACCTTCATTCTTGCACACTTGTACAGGCTCCTCTACTATGCTGAAAATTCTTACTCCGATTAGAATCTGCAGCAAGTCAGAACCTGCTTCATTTCTTGGCTGGAGAACATTCAGCTTTATCCAGCCGAATTTCAATCCACTCATGGCCATCCCTGTTCAACAGAAGTCAATAGCTAGATCCAACTACTGTCAAACGGGTATAGAGGAAACGGTTTGTCGACTAGCGGCTTGCAGCCAATTTGTGTAGCCACTAATCGGTGTATTCTGACAGAGAAGGGCCCTGCTATCAGAATACAATGACCTTTCAGGGGGATTTTTCCATCCACAGCCTTGTGTGGATGGAGCAATGTGTTTGTTTTTTTTCGTTCAGCCCACTGTGCCTGTCCCACCCCTTTCATTTACTGGGATGCCATTTTTTCAATCATAGAAGCTCAGCATCACACTTGAGTGTTACCCAGGGCAATTTGAATGCATATACAGGCTGCCTAGATATGCCCAATTGTCCAGGCTGACATCCATCCATGTATTTGGATATTTGCGTAACTCCTTCCAAAAGCCATCCCATTGCTTGCATCGTTGTTGAGGGCAATGATGAGTAGTACTGAGACAGGGAACTGTGATGTTTTCAGGAAGCTACGCATGACACCCAGCCAGGCCCTTCCTCCAGCCATCATCTGCCTGCACCATAGAGAAGCACAGAGACCCAGTGCTGTCATCACTAGGTTTCAAATAAGGAATGTAATGAAAATAATGTATTTAAAAATGTAATTATGAGGGGGAAAAGGAGCAAGCAGGGAAGCTTTAAGGAGAGAATAAAAACAATTATTCACCATCCACTATAAACACAGCCTCTCAAAAATGGTTGGTCAGATTTACTTTGAAATGGATACAAAAAGTGTTCAGTGACTAGAAATTATAAAGAAAACTACTGACATTCCATGTTAGTAGCGTTGACAGCAGTATACTGAACAACACACCTACTGGTTTATGTTCAAGACTAAAATAATCACCTAGAATAAAAACTATCCATAGGAAAAAAACAAACAAAACAAAACACTTCCCACCAGAAATATTAATACAAACACTCATTCAAGGACATGGGAACAGATCCAATTTAATAGGAAGAATCCAAAACATCAGTACAAGGCAAAGAGGCAGAGAAAAAGGTGAACTCTTACCGGAACCCTTGTTCCCTTATTGCAAATGCTGGTGTTTCCAATGGATAGATTTCAGATTGCACAAAGAATTCTCGAATGCGCCGGTCGATAACTTTTCCATACTGAGCGCCTGCATCTAGAATGACCACAGATCCCTCGTAGTGATGCTGCCCATCTTTAACGTCTGTTCCAGTTTTGCCCAGCTAAAAATAAAATGTATAGACATATAGAAATTGTGCACACAGTAGGGATAAGTGTATTATTTATATTATATATGAAAATCCAAAGACCGGCAGTGGAAAGTAGTTTCGAGAATATCACAAACTTTGTTAAGCTTGCTAAACAGTACAGTAAGATTGAAACCGTTTCTGTTACTTTATATCGCTAATGAAAAGGAAAAAAAAAAAAAAAAACTAAAACAAAAAAACAAGTGTTCTGCAACTGGACGGACACACACGTTACAGGCAGCATAACATTCTCTACGGCTTCTCCAGACCCATTCACATCTGTCACATGTGCTCAGGGTGAACCTGCTCTCATCTGTGGAAAGCACAGGGCGCCTGTGACGGACCTGTCAATTCTGGTGTTCAATGGCAAATGCCAATCGAGCGCTATGGTGCCGGGCAGTGAGCACAGGGCCCACTAGAGGACATCGGGCCCTCAGGCCACCCTCATGAAATCGGTTTCTAATTGTTTGGTCAGACATTCACACTAGTGGCCTGCTGGAGGTCATTTTGGAGGGCTCTGGCAGTTCTCATCCTGTTGCTCCTTGCACAAAGGAGAAGATATCGGTCCTGCTGATGGGTTATGGACCTTCTACGGCCCTGTCCAGCTCTCCTAGAGTAACTGCCTGTCTTCTGGAATCTCCTCCATGCTCTTGAGACTGTGCTGGGAGACACAGTAAACTTTCTGGCAATGGCACATATTGATGTGCCATCCTGGAGGAGTTGGACTGCCTGTGCAACCTCTGTAGGGTCCAGGTATCGCCTCATGCTACCAGTAGTGACAATGACCCTAGTCAAATGCAAAACTAGTGAAAAACAGTCAGAAAAGATGAGGGAAAAAAATGTCAGTGGCCTTCACCTGTAAAACCATTCCTGTTTTGGGGGTCATCTCATTGTTGCCCATCTAGTGTACCTATTGTTAATTTCATTAACACCAAAAGCAGCTAAAACTGATTAACAACCCCCTCTGCTACGTAACTGACCAATATCCAGGAGTTACACTTTTAGACTGCCGAACATGCATTTATATTTAGAACAAAAAGCATAGTTTGAACTAGCCCAAGTTTAAAAATAATAATGATAAAAAAAAAAAAAAAAAAAATCTTCCTATATCATTTTTTTTGCGGTTTCTAGCTAACTCCCCTTTGAAGTATACAGTCAAATTTACTATCTATGGCATTCATATTGACAACCAAAGCAGACTAACAGTTACCTTGTCCATAGTTGATCAAAAGAAGTTACATTGGCTGTAAGACTGGTAGTGCGGTCAGCTGTAGTGTATAGTGTGGAAAAGATTCCCCAAAGAAATGAAAGCCTATTATTCACATTTCGGCAGCCAATGAGGTGAATGGGTGTAGATGATTTTGTTTCTACACTCATTGGGAGGGATGAGCAAGGAAAGAATAAAGGCACTTATAAATGGAGACATGTGAACACAAGACACATGAGGTCACCAATAAGGCCAAAAACCAGAGATAAATGAGGACTTGTCATCTGCAACTGAAAGAGTGCTGACATTCAATCAAATGAAGGTAGAAAGAACCATGTGAAAGCATGAAAACTAGCATACATCTCCTAATGTCATTATCTCCACACATCCTCTAACAGATGAAAATCACAAGACTTTCATATTCACAAATGTGACTCTCAGACAAGGCAAAAATGAGTGCAGATCACTTGGATCAATTATTTGTATAAAATAACACGTCATTTACTTAACAGAAAAAAACCTAATTACCCTTTTATTTGAATACAAGTCCAGCCAGCACCGGCAAAAATGTATATTTTTGGGGTTCTGGTAACAGTGGGTAAGGGGTAGAACATTTATCAACCTATCATGTCTTTGTTGGGGGATTCCATCTCACTTCATGTCCTGGTAACCACAAACGAAGTAAAGAGATCTCCCCAACAGGGGCAGAGCAATAAAATCTTTCAGAATTTCTAACCGCTCCCTAGTTCTTATATTTTATTACTGCCTGTAACCTCTCTGGAGATTTTGTTCATTTTTGTCTCTGTGACCTAACAAGAAGGGAGAAAAATTCCCCTATGGCCACAATGGCAGAACTGGACAGGAGTTCTAACCCTTCCCTACACAACTACATACAGTATATTATTATTATTATTATACAGGATTTATATAGTGCCAACAGTTTGCTCAGAGCTTTACAATATAACAGGAGACAATACAGCAACTGTGACATCTACAGCACTGTGTTCCAGACGTGGGATAGGAGCTTCCCTTCATTAAATTAAAAAAAAGGCTGAGTGCTGCTTAGCCATTCATAGGCAGCTTTGTATTTTCTGAATGAGATCAGAGAGTCAGAGATCATGACATCATCCATCTAAACCAAACAGAAAGCTTTGCAGTCATAAAATGCAAACCTGTCCATGAACGGCTGAGCAGCACTCAGGACAACTTATTTTGTTTTGTGGGACAGAAGATCCCATCCTGCAACTGAAAACAGTGCTGTATACTGTTTGTAGCTGAGGCCACAACGTTTATGTAGCATACCCAATGGGCACACCTGTTAGCATAGAAAGCAGTTAGTTTGGGCCATCTTGAATCAAGCAAACTAGTTAACCACTTGCCCTCCAGAGGATTTACCCCCCTTCCTCTCCAGGCCATTTTTTGTGATACGGCACTGCGTTACTCTTTATGTCCTTTTTATCCCACCAATTGAGCTTTCTTTCAGTGGTATTTGATCACCTCAGCGGTTTTTATTTTTTGCACTATAAACAAAAAAAGACCAACAATTTTGAAAAAACAAACCAAAAAAGCATATTTGACTTTTTGCTATAAAGCATATCCAAAAAAAAAAAAAAAAAAAAAAAAAATCAAATTTCATCATAAATGTAGGCCAAAATGTATTCTGCTACATGTCTTTGCTAATAAAAAAATCCCAATACGTGTAAATTAATTGGTTTACATTTTTATGTTAGTAATGGCAGCAATCAGCGACTTAGAGCAGGACTGTGGCAGGCACTGACACTGGGTATGAACTGAATAACTGCCACTGACATCACCAGTGACACTAATACAGTGATCAGTGCTAATAAAATGCACTGACACTGTACTGATGACACTGGGCAGAAAGGGGTTATTGGGCTGTGTGCTGTTTTACTAGGAGAGACTTGTGTTCACAGCTCTACACTGAGTGACGGCCAGGACCTGGTGATTGACATTCCTAACCACCAATAGCGGGCAATAGCCACCAAGGGCAGCCCGTGAATGCCCCCCAACTGGAAATGCAAATCACGTATATATACGCGATTTTGCGCAGCCCTGCCGCCCTGT
The DNA here is from genome assembly GCF_062004578.1 of Staurois parvus. NCBI lineage: Eukaryota > Metazoa > Chordata > Amphibia > Anura > Ranidae > Staurois > Staurois parvus. The sequence continues at coordinate 384,186 of NW_028319602.1, read as the reverse complement.
AGTAGTACTACTATAGGGCGGTGGGCAAGCAGTTAAAATGACAGTTAAGGTGCAGGTCATCTTTAAAGTATAACTAAAAAGGCAAAACTTTTATTTTTTTAGTTTTGGACAGAGTGGAGATGTATTACACCAATTAGGTTTTTATTGCGGTGTGTCCCAGTCAGAAGAAAATTCGCCCTCCCTACTTGCCCTGTTTACCATTATCATTGAAAGTAACAAAAAAAAAAGACCAAATACCAAATTTTGGGTTGTCCCAAGAAAAGTAATAGCGGGGAAATCTTCCATTGGAAACACCAATTCTGATGACCTGGGGAGACCAGAGGGATTTTCTCCCACTACCTGTTTTGCTATAGGACAGGACGTGAAGGTAAATCTCCCCAATAGGACACAGAAGGCAAAAAAAAAAAAACATAAAAAAAAACAAACTGACAGGATTTATAACCCTCCCTTAATTTATCCAAAATGAAAGAAGAAAAAAAAAAAAAAAAAAAAAAAAAAAAAAAGTTTGCCTCTACAGCAGTTTCATAAAATAAACACATTTTGGCAAGGAAAAACTGGATTTTTCGTTACTCACCATAAAATCCCTTTCTCTGAGTTTACTGATGGACACAGCCTTCTCTTCTTTATTCATGACCAAACAGGGTTTTATAGCCCCACCTACAGGAGTAAGACAAGAGGCAGAAAAAAAAAAACTTGACACCTCCTATGAGCAGTCCTCTCTGGGATATAAATCCCCCTCTCTGTCATAAGACTACAGTCAGTGCAAGGAGAAACTCCATAGAGGGGTGAGTGCGGAGTCAGTCAATGAACTCAGAGAAAGGGATTTTAAGGTGAACAAAAAAAATCCCTTTTTCTCTTACATTCACTGATGGACAGCCTGCTCTTCTTTATTCATAACCAAACAGGGATGTCCCCAAGCAATGCCAGACTGAGGGGGGTGGGTAAACCAAGTAATGGAGAATAAACCCAGGGTAACATGCCAACACTCCGAATCACCCCAAGGAGTGCCCGAATAACCTCTGCTTGCAAACCTTTACGGCCAAACTAGCATCAGAAGATGCCAACACATCAACCTATAGTACTTAGCAAATGTGTGTACAGCAAACCCGTCGCCACCTTGCAACTAGGGAAACAGATGCTCAATGTTGGAACGCCCAGGTGGTGCTAACCACCCAGGAGGAAAGCGCTGGACAGGGAAGGGAGGTTCCCGCTCTTTAATGGCACACTCCTGCACAATCACCTGTCAAAATCAATGGGAAATAGTGGCAGAAGAGGCTGCCAAGCCCATCTTCGCCCAGACAATGCCCTCAAGTAAGTGAAAAACCGGCACCGCCTTTCGAGAAAAAAAAAGGGGGGAGATCAAAGCACCACCTTGTCCTTGCGTAAAACCAGGTAAGGCAGCTTATAGGACAAAGCCGCCAACCGACACCTTCCAAGCTGAAGCATTAGCGACAAGGAAGACAACTTTTTGCAAAAGTGTAAGTAAAGGAATATCCCATTTGCTCTTAAAGAGAGGCTTTGGAAGAGCTGACAGCACAAACTTAAAGTAATATAATGGCAACGGAGAGAGCACCGAGGGAACCACATGACTAACCCCCTGAATGTTGGTGCGAACCTGGGAATGTGTGGCCAAGGGACGCCGAAAGAAAGCAGCCAGCGCAGAGACTTTATTCTTGATCATGCTCAAAGCAAGCTTTGGATCAACGTCATGTTGAAGGAAGGCCAAAAACACTTGAGCCACTGAGAATGAGCGAGAATGGAACCCCAGAGCTTCGCACCAAATGATACAAGCTCTCCAAGTCAGATGATAAATCTTCCAGGATGTAGACATACTAGTCTACAACATAGTTGGAAACAACAGAGCCAAACAAACCCGTCTTTAAGAACCTGGCTCTCAAGAGCAACATTGTCTAGACCACGACAGTAAAAACAGGGTGGAAGACTGGCACCTGAGATAGAAGATCTTCCTGAAGAATCACACACCAAGGAGCGTCTGCCACCAACCACACCACAGCAGCGCACCATGGACGGCAAGGCCAGTCCAGAGTCAGCAAAATGACCGAGATCCTTTTGTCCTCTATCCTGTGTAGCAGACGAGAAATCAGTCAGAAGGGTGGAAATGCATACATGAAATTATACGGCTTACACGGAGCCACCAACGTATCAGTGGCACCTACCAGAGAATCAAAATGATCTTGTCACAAACCAGGGCACCTTCCTGTTGAGGTGGCACGCCAGAAGATCCATGTACGGCATCCCTCAGTAAAATCAGAGGTAATGGAACACCTCCGGGGACAGGGACTACTCACCCTGATCCAGCATCCGACAGCTGAGAATCTGCTTTCCAGTTTTTAACCTCCAGAATATGTATGGCGGACAGAGCCAGAACGAAGCTCTCTGTCCAGCTCAAGATGTAAGAAGCCTCCATCGGCGCTGTTGAACCTCTTGTGCCCCCCCTAATTGATATACACCTCCTCGGAGGCGTAGTCTAACTGGATCTGCAGACCCCGAAGGCGATATGACCAACGTATCAGCGACAACCTGATCGCCCGAAGCACCAGGACGTTGATGGGCAGTTGAGTTTCCTCCGGAGACTAGTTAGCCAGTGTCCAGACCAGTCCCCAGACTCCTCCCAAGCCCAACAGGCAGGCATCTGTCATTACCATTGTCCATCGAAGAGTAAAGAAGGACTTGCTGTTCCATAAAGCTGAGGACCGCAGCTACCCGTAGCCTTTGTTGACTGCTCCAGATGAATTTGACTGTCCAATGCAGCGGAAGACAGGTCCCATTTTGATAGGATTACCATTCGCAGTGTTCTCACATGAACCGGGCACACTGAACCTCCTCGATGGTAGCCACCATCAGGCCCAAAACATACATGAAAAAAATGCAGGGAGGGTCGCTAGCAAGCCAAGAGCTGCTTGACTGCTGACTAGAGCTTCTGCAGTTCGTCCGGCAGAAGTAACACCTTGTCCTGCTCTAAATCAAGCATCAGCCCCAGAAACTCCAAGCACTTGGATGGGGTCAACACAAACTTCCTGAGGTTCAGGATCCACCCGAAATACTGTTGGAAACACAGGGTGATCTCCATGTTGTCCCATCAACGAGACCAGGCAGGCTACGTAAAAAGCAAACAAACAATCAGGGCAATCCCCATAGGCTCAACAATGCTAGAACTGGAGCTGGCACCTTGAAGAAACCCCCAGGGTTAGAAAAATCCGCAGCTAAAGAGAAGCCATCACCAAACGAATGGATTCCAGCTTGAAGCTTTGAACAGTCATGAGCAACTCAGGGCCTTCAGATCTATGATCAGGCAATCCCTGTCCGATTTTGGATCCAGAACAAACACTCCAAACCAGTCTGGCCCAGGTACAGGAACAAATATTCCCTGGCGATCCAGAAAAAAAGCATTTTCCGGACTGACTCATCGGGAATAAGGGAGGTCCATGGCCCGAGAAAAAGCAAGGACAACCTCCTATGCATGAAACGGGTGGAGTGGGGAAAACCCTAATGCGTAGGACGACTCATATGCAGGAAAGTCAGATATATGGATCTAGGAGCACCTGGCCCCCCGCAACCACAGGGGCCTTGAAAGTTGGAACTAGGCTAACTGGAAGGAAAAGCATCAGTGCATGGCCTGATAACACAATACAGGGCTCATACTATGGAAAGCCGCAACGTCCTAGGGTCCACAAATCCACACAGACAACATCCCCTTGGCAAACAAGGGTGGACAAGCCTGCACGCCAAGGAGTGTCTGTCTGTGGGCTCAGAGGGAGACCCACTGGCCACGGTCATTGCCAAGGAGGTCATTGGTTGAGGCCACCCAGAGGAGGCCACCAAATGATGACCCCAAAAGGAGGCTGCAGACTAAGGTCCCACAAAAGGAAGCCACCTGCTGAAGCCCTGCAAGGGAAGCTGCCAGCTGAGGCCCCTCTAAGGAAGCCATTGACAGAGAACACTCAAAGAGGGCCACAGGCTCAGGCGTTGCAAGGAAGGCCTCATACATGGAATGTAGCAGCTTCCCCTTTAGCAGGAGCCCATGAAACAGCACCTGGATAGAATACAGTTGGTACCACAAACCCAAGCCATGTGTGGCTACAAAGGCCAGACCCAAGTGCCACTGAGAGGGTGTCAGCCCACTGCCACGAAGAAGGGTCACCACCCTGTTCATCATCAGCACGGCGCAGCCCACAGGAATGGGGGCACCAGAGAAAAGAACTCCAAGCACCTAAAGCTAAAATAATAGTGCATTTTGCACGTAGAGTGAGCAGAGCCATCTGAGATTAGATCTGCGCTCTGAAGGTCATAATGATGCTTCTAGGCAGTAGTCGCAGCTGACAACCGCCTGTTCAGTCCCTGGGAAGGGAAAGCATTCTACTGTTAAAAATGGCGGCGCCAAGCTACTGGAGCAACAGCAGTTGCGCACCACCCCCCAGCGCCGACAAAGGCGCTGAAACACAAGGTGCGCAGGAGGATCCAGAACCCTCCTTCTCCCACCACAGCAAGCGGCAGCTGAAACACAGCCCCAGGTGCTCTTCAGGTCACCATAATCTCTAGTCCACCTGACCCAGGGAGTTGAAAGGAACCACACACACACTTCAAGGCCCCTAATGGATCTCCTCTGGCAGAGACCACGGGGCCACTCGCTTCCAAAGGGAGCCCAGGGAGGATTACCCAACCCCTGCAACACTATTCATGGCCTCAGAGAAATGCCCCAGCATACTGCACCCAATGCCCCATGTCTGTGTGTGTGGGGGGGAGCAAGTATAGGAAAGGGGCACAGGAGCCCTTGCAAGAACCCGCAGGCCCGTTCACTCCAGGGAGTACCCATGTACCACACCACATCCAGAGTTGGAGGTGGAGAGGCAGTTCTACTTCCCAATCCAGCTGGAACGTGCAGGTAATGCTCCCATGACAGATCATCCTCTCCACCGAAGTGGGGGGCTGTTGGCCTAAATTAACCCCGCCCAGCCCGACTGTTGATGGAGGATCTCTGCTGGAAAAAGATTCCCAGAAAAAAAAAACATTTTAAAAAAAGCTATACGACCACAAGTCCCAGCATAGAAAAAAAAACACGTCCATACTCTTGAGACACTAGGCAGCATGACTGGAGTCTTACAGCAGAGAGGGGGTTTTTATATCCCAGAGAGGATTGACCATAGGAGGTGCAAAGCTTTTTTTTTTTTCTGCCTAGTATTCTACTCCTGTAGGTGGGGCTATAAAACCGTTTGGTCATGACTAAAGAAAAGAAGGCTGTGTCAGTCAATGAATGTAAGAGAAACTATTTTTTTCCCACAGGAGTCCTGTGACTGGATTGCAGGTACAAGGCCAAGCTCCTGCTGACTCATTCTCCAGCCTACCACCTGTAACAAAGTAAAACTTTTGGTTGAAGAGCTGGAGGAAGTATCAATGTACTACAAGTGAGCTTTATTCATTCACAAGTGAGAGGAACCCCCACAAACTTGGGGGTTTATGACCCTGAAGGTGGAGTTAGTCTTTAAAAAGGATCTTGCAGTAGTAGTGCAAGTTTTAGATTTTTTACACACAGACTGAAGTAGTAGTAATGAGCAGTTTTAAAAAATGAAAAATGAAAACCTTGAATATACACACACACACAAACACAGTATCTCACAGAAGTGAGTACACTCCTCACATTTTCGTAAATATTTTATATGTCTTTTAATGTGACAACACTGAGGAAAAGCCTGCAGTTTGCTGAAGACAAGCAGACTAAGGACATGGATTACTGAAACCATGTCCTGTGGTCTGATGAGACCACAATAAACTTATTTGGTTTAGATGATGTCAAGCGTGTGTGGCGGCAACCAGGTGAGGCATACAAAGACAAGTGTGTCTTGCCTACAGTCAAGCATTGTGGTGGGAGTGTCATGGTCTGGGGCTGCATGAGTGCTGCTGGCACTGGGGAGCTACAGTTCATTGAGAGAACCATGAATGCGTCGCAGAGCAGTATTCCAACATAACGACCCCAAACACACCTCCAAAATGACCATTGTCTTGCTAAAGAAGCTGAGGGTAAAGGTGATGGACTGGCCAAGCATTTCTCCAGACCTAAACCTTATTGAGCATCTGTGGGGCATCCTCAAACGGAAGGTGGAGGAATGCAAAGTCTCTAAGATCCACCAGCTCCGTGATGTCGTCATGGAGGAGGACTCCAGTGGCAACCTGTGAAGCTCTGGTGTACTCCATGCCCAAGAGGGTTAGGCAGTGCTGAAAAATAATGGTGGCCACACAAAATATTTATACTTTGGGCCCAATTTGGACATTTTCACTTAGGGGTGTACTCATTTTTGTTGCCAGTGGTTTAGACATTAATAGCTGTGTGTTGAGTTATTTTGAGGGAACAGCAAATTTACCCTGTTATACAAGCTGTACACTCACTACTTTACATTGTAGCAAAGTGTCATTTCTTCAATGTTGTTACATGAAAAGATAATAAAATTTACAAATACAGTCATGGCCGAAATTGTTGGCACCCTTGATATTTTTCCTGAAAATCATGTATTTCTCACGAAACGTATTGCATTAACACATGTTTTGCTATACACATGTTTATTCCCTTTGTGTGTATTGGGACAAAACAAAAAAAGGGAGGAAAGAAAGCAAATTCGACATAATGTCACACAAACCTCCAAAAATGGGCTGGACAAAAGTATTGGCACCCTTTCACAACTGCGGATAAATAAGAATGTTACAAGCATGTGATGCTCCTGTAAACTCACCTGGGGCAAGTAACAGGTGTGGGCAATATAGAAATCACACCTGAAAGCAGATAAAAAGGAGAGACGTTCACTTAACCTTTGCATTGTGTGTCTGTCTGTGCCACACTAAGCATGGACAACAGAAAGAGGAGACGAGAACTGTCTGAGGACCTGAGAACCAAAATTGTGGCAAAATATCAACAATCTCAAGGTTACAAGTCCATCTCCAGAGAACTAGATTTGCCTTTGTCCACAGTGCGCAACATTATCAAGAAGTTTGCAACCCATGGCACTGTAGCTAATCTCCCTGGTCGTGGACGGATGAGGAAAATTGATGAAAGATTGCAACGCAGAATAGTCCGGATGGTGGATAAGCAGCCCCAAACATGTTCCAAAGACATTCAAGCTGTCCTGCAGGCTCAGGGAGCATCAGTGTCAGCGCGAACTATCCGTCGACATTTAAATGAAATGAAACGCTATGGCAGGAGACCCAGGAGGACCCCACTGCTGACACAGAGACATAAAAAAGCAAGACTACAGTTTGCCAAAATGTACTTGAGTAAGCCAAAAGCCTTCTGGGAAAACGTCTTGTGGACAGATGAGACCAAGATAGAGCTTTTCGGTAAAGCACATCATTCTACTGTTTACCGAAAACGGAATGAGGCCTACAAAGAACAAAACACAGTACCTACGGTAAAATATGGTGGAGGTTCAATGATGTTTTGGGGTTGTTTTGCTGCCTCTGGCACTGGGTGCCTTGACTGTGTGCAAGGCATCATGAAATCTGAGGATTACCAAAGGATTTTGGGTCGCACTGTAGGGCCCAGTGTCAGAAAGCTGGGTTTGCGTCCAAGATCCTGGGTCTTCCAGCAGGACAATGACCCCAAACATACGTCAAAAAGCACTCAGAAATGGATGGCAAAGAAGCGCTGGAGAGTTCTGAAGTGGCCAGCAATGAGCCCAGATCTAAATCCCATTGAACACCTGTGGAGAGATCTTAAAATTGCTGTTGGGAAAAGGTGTCCTTCCAATAAGAGAGACCTGGAGCTGTTTGCAAAGGAAGAGTGGTCCAAAATTCCGGGTGAGAGGTGTCAGAAGCTTATTGATGGTTATAGGAAGCGACTGATTTCAGTTATGTTTTCCAAAGGGTGTGCAACCAAATATTAAGTTAAGGGTGCCAATACTTTTGTCCAGCCCATTTTTGGGGTTTTGTGTGACATTATGTCATATTTGCTTTTCTGCCTCTGTTTTATATTTGTTCCAATACATACAAAGGGAATAAACATGTGTATAGCAAAACATGTGTTAATGCAATACCTTTTTTGTGTGAAATACTTGATTTTCAGGAAAAATATCAAGGGTGCCAACAATTTCGGCCATGACTGTATATATATTTTTTTTAACATAACACAGAGTATTATGTTTTTATTCTTAGGTCAGTGATTGATTTGGGTTTTATTTTCACACATATTATTCAATGTCCTCAAATGTCAATTACATACAAGATGTTTATGACATGGTCTGAATCTTGCCCTCTCTGATGATCACATCTGTTCAGAGCTGTCTGCCTTGGTGTGGTCCTGTGTTGTGTTTCAAAGATAAGGACCTGGAGTCCCCATTTAACCTTTGCTCTGTTTATCAGATGTGCTCAAACTGCAGAAAGAGCACAGTGACCCAGCAATCAATATAACCCCTTCTCAAGGGAAAAAAAAGTATTGTCTTCTAAAGGTTATTCAAATAGTGTAAAAGATCAGCTGGATGTAAATATGTATGTGTTCATGTTTTTAAATCGGAATTCCAGACAAAAGTAGCAAAATAAAAATGAATGGCCCATTAAAAAATAAAATAAAACCAGCTTCAGCTGCAATATTCCGCTTCAAGGTAAAGCCTTCCTCCACTGTTCCTTTTCCTGCTGCTGGATGCCCCCCTCTGATGGCAAGCATCATTCAACCACTTCCTTTGAGCCCAGGTTGTTCTGGACAACCCCCCCCAAAGCCTGTGAATGAACAGTGAAAAGAGAATCAATCACAGATCTCTCTGTCATTCGCTTTTCTCCTTCTGTTAGCATAGTTATTGCAAGCACATGATCTGATTGGCTCCTTGTACGGCGTTTTCCTCTCACACTATGATACCAGGTTAAATTCAGGTTACTTACACTTAACATACACAATTTAAGGATGTATTGATAACAGTGCTGCATGTGTGTCTTATGTCAGCCAAAAAGTTGAGAGTCTGGATCTTTCCCCAGTCTGGCCCTGCTGAGTCAGCCGCTGTCAGCTGAAAAAGGGTGCAGAACGAACTGCACTCCTGTGATCCAAAGTACAGCCAAAAGAGCTTTTGCTGTACTTCTCCTTTAAGTTTTTTAATTTTATATACATTCCATTTTATTTTCTGTCCAATTTTTTGTGTGTTACTTTCAATAAAAGTTATTTTACATTACTTGGTTGTACTTTTTAAATTCATATTCATTTAATTTCAGGATATTAAAAAGTCAAACATAAAACAAATATATAAAATATATTTTTTTAAAAACTGTCTGTTTCAGTTTGCGGCCAAATGCATCCTGAATTTTCAGCTTGGGTTTCAGTCCAGAATTTGCATTTCAGTGCACCGCTAGTAATTATAGATGTCCCATGTACAGTATATATTTGCTAATTAATAACAAAGGTTAGTAATGCAAGTCTAAAGCTGGCCAAACACTGGATTTTAGTTGAACTAAATTCATTCTGTAGGTGGCCCAGTCCGCACCACCTGACTCAACAAAGGAGCCTGGAATTTTTTTTTTTTTTTTTTTTTACAATGACTACATCCAATCAGATTCAGCCATTGTTAAGGTATACTTATAATTAGCAATAAAGGTGTGCACACCACGATTAATTACACCATAATGCAACCTAGGTGGTAGGAGGGTCTTGAGAAAGGGGGTTTTTACATCCCCAGAATGTTGTTTATTTTTCCTCCTCTCTTTTCACCAGGACCTGGCTCAGCTTTTCTTTTCATTACTCTATTCTGGGTACTGTATTTCTGAACATCAGCTCCTATACAAGTGTAGCTTATTGTACCTGTATGCATGCATGTTCTCTGTTGTGATTCAGCCGTGGAGTGTACATCTTTGTTCTATTATCTTTGATATTAGATGACATACTTGGTTGTCTGTACCTGCTGTGTGATTGTATGTACTGTTTATGTCTAATACAAGCTTATTGCTAAAGAAGTTTAGCTACGTGGTGTGCTTACTCTATACATTAAAAACTACTGTTTGGGTATACTGGCAGCAGTGAGTGGTGTCAGCAGTCAGACTACAAAAGCTCCAGCAGAGGAGATTTCTCTATCCATGCTGCTCAGTGAGGATGAGGGTTCAAACGATTTCTCTTGTTTCTGCCTGGAAGGCCCACGCCAACTAGTATGACTACCTGGTAGAAAAACAATACAAGGTTGTGTTCCTGTATGACAAGTAGAAACACAAACTGAAGGACTGATGGGGGTAAGGTCTTTTCATAAAATGTGGATCATGTGTTTCCTGTCTAGGTGGGAGGGGCCTCTCTCTCTCCTGGAAGATGACTGGGGGGGGGGAAAGAGTATAGGAAGACAAAATAATTAATGCTGGCCATACATGGCTTGGATTTTGGCTTACTCTCGGCCCCACCAGGATCAACAAAATTTGATCTGAAAAACTGAAAAGTTGAAAATTCTTGGCCAAACAGAGACTGTATCCTACGAGATGCAATCACCATTCAGGTATTCTAACAGTAGTGGCTGCTGCAGCTGCCTGGACACAATGCCAGCAGAGGAGAGTCCACCATCCATGCTGTTTGGTCCCAGGGCCGAATGAGAAAAGACTAGGGGAGGAATTTAAAAAAACAAACATAATAACCAATCAGCTTTCTATCTTCAGTTAAAGTGCAACTAAAGCTGGCCATACATGGCTTCCTTTTTTTTGTGCTCAACCAGTGGGTTGAATTAAAAAAAACTGAACCAATTCCCTGATCCACACATTTAAGGTGGATACAAGAATCCTCCCGCTGTGTCGTTGCATTCTAACAGATGGATTCCTCCATCAGAATAAGCACTTCAGTGCTGCAGCTGAGTGGCAGCCAGCACAGATCAAAGCAAAATTTCTCAACAAATCGGTTCATAAAAAGTCGATTGGTTCGGCAGGGACTTGCTGAATTTTGATCCATTTATAGCTGTTCCCGTCCATGAAAAGTCGATCATTAGATTGAAGTCTCACAAATGGGACCAGCTTTAGATGGGTTGAATTCATCTAGTCCCTGCTGTACCAGCTGAATTTCAATCCATTTATGATTGCCAGCTTTAACCTAAATTTTGTAAAACTGCAAACAGGCAGCTTTTTATTGAAGAGGCATGCTATGTCTCTTCGAATGTACACGGAGACGCATGCACAACTCAGCCAGCATATTTTGTCTTTGGTGGAATGACTAGTTCCTGTGCGCATGCATGGGATGACATCATTCCCCACCAGCCAAAAAAAAAACAGTCAGGAAAAGATGACAGCAGCTGGCGAGGGGGTGTAACTGCTACATAGCTGGAAGGTGGAGGTGAGTATAGTAGAAGGTTTAGGCCTGCTTTAAAGTGGCTCTAACCTCAAATTGTTTTTCAGCTTAATGCTTTTCCTGCATTAAAGGTAAAAAATGCCCCACTATCTAAGCCCCCCCCCCCCCCCCAATCCCCTGACCTCTCACTTCCTAGTCTCACGGGAGACAATGATAGCATTGAGAGCCATTGGATCCTGCTGCTGTCAGCCAAACTTTATGTAAGAAGAGAGCGTGGGCAGGCCAAAAGGTGTTGTGTGTAAAAATATTCATATATATTATTTATTTTTACTATTACTTAAAAACAAAAGTTGGCCTGACTGGCTGCCATGCAAAGCTGCTCCAGACTTAATGGATTCCTTTTTGGTTGTGTGTATGGAGGGTCTTAGGCTGGCCATACATTATACAATTTTCCTTTAGATTTACCAAAACCATATAAGAGGACAAACCTAAACACTATCAATTTGTATGTAGTCAGGCGGGCTCTTGCACTTCATAGTTGATGGTAAATTTAAATGAAATTGAATTAGAAAACTGTATAATGTATGGCCAGCCTTAGTGTGTGTGAGACAAATGCTGGCAGATCCTTGGACCCATGAGGCCAAAGATCAGACCATATCAGATCATATCCTCCCATTTCCCAAATGCAAACATAGTAACAATATATTTTGTTCGATTTGACTTTCATATGTCCCGGGAGGGAAGAAGATCCATACTGACTCATCAGCCTGTACATTTCCCCATTTTAGGAGATGAGAGGTGATGTGTACAGGGTCAGTGCTATGGGATATGGTATGGTCAGAGGTGATGTACACTGTATCCTGTGTTAGTGCTGCTCTCATGTGCTCCCTACATGTTTTACAAGGAGAGCTGCACACATGTGGATCTTATGTTTATAATCTGCCCCCTCCATGTCCTAGGAGGGAAGGAGATCTACACTGGATCATTACCCTGCATGTTTTCCTATTGTGTGTGATGTGATCTGATGTATACACTGTCAGTGCTGCGTGTTGTGATAGGTGTACAGTGTCAGTGCTGTGTGATGCACACAGTGGCCTATGTCAGTGCTGTGTGTTGTGATATGCGTCAGTGCTGTATGATGCACAGTGTCCCCTGTCAGTGGTGTGATGCACAGTGTCCTGTGTCAGTGCTGTATGATGCACAGTGTCCCGTCAGTGGTGTGATGCACAGTGTCCTGTGTCAGTGCTGTGTGTTGTGATATGCGTCAGTGCTGTATGATGCACAGTGTCCCCTGTCAGTGGTGTGATGCACAGTGTCCTGTGTCAGTGCTGTATGATGCACAGTGTCCCCTGTCAGTGGTGTGATGCACAGTGTCCTGTGTCAGTGCTGTGGTGTGATGCACAGTGTCCTGTGGTGTGATGCACAGTGTCCTGTGTCAGTGCTGTGGTGTGATGCACAGTGTCCTGTGGTGTGATGCACAGTGTCCTGTGGTGTGATGCACAGTGTCCTGTGGTGTGATGCACAGTGTCCTGTGGTGTGATGCAGTGTCCTGTGGTGTGATGCAGTGTCCTGTGTCAGTGCTGTGGTGTGATGCACAGTGTCCTGTGGTGTGATGCACAGTGTCCTGTGTAAGTGCTGTGATGTGCGTCAGTACTGTATGATGCACAGTGTTCTGTGTCAGTGCTGTGTGTTGCTCCCATGTGCTCCCCACGTGTGTCAATGAAGCCCGCACACTCAGAGAGAGGTGCAGTGTGCCCCCCAATCCACCAGGAGGAGCACCCCCATGACGTCACATGTAAACAGAGGGGAGCAGTGGGGTCCTGTGGGAAAAGGCTCTATGTTCGGTATAAGGATGGCTGTGAGGAGCCCTCTGTGTACAATGGAGGAAAAGAACATAAAGAGGGCGCTGTATCCCCCTGTGAGGGGCGTAGTCAGAACGAGGGGTCTCCGCGGTGTCCCCATCCCTCTCCCCCTGGATTGTCTCCATCATACAGGCCTCGCCTTGGGCTGCCCTGACCCTCCGCTCCGAGCCGGCCTTCCTCCCCAGTCCACGCACTGACCTTGGATTCTCCATTACACAGAGCCATGGGTGGCCGCGAACTGAGCGGCTGGTGGTGAGGATAGCAGTGTGAGAGCGCGGCTCCAGATAGAATGGTGGCAACGAGTGTGCGCTCCGCAGTCTCCCCGCCTACTCTCGCTTAGGCGCCGCCAGGTGGAGCCCTCAAGCGCCAGCCTGGGTTGTTGACGTTCAAGCCGCCATCTTACTTTTGGGAATGACTACACAGTCTCTTCTAATAAACCCTATGGTAGAGGTGGAATGGAAGAGTCTACTGACCCCAATAGCAAATTACACCCATACAACACTTTAGTCAGAGTAGCACTAATGACAAAAGCGAGCAACAATGCGTGAATGGGCATTTTGCCCATACTGGATGTGTCGTCAAGCGCGTTTAGTAGCGTAGCACGCATTCCTTAAACAAGAAGTCCCCTGCCAAATAACTCCCTCGTCAACAAACGTATAGAACATTGGTTCCGGAGTAGTCACAGGACGAGGAAAGAGTTCTAGGACGGACAATGGTTGTAAGGATGGCCGGCAAAAGATGGGAGTGCTGAGCTGTCACTGAGAGAGGTAAGAGGCAATGCTGGGGAGTTCACTTTCTCTACTTCTCCCTTTGTCTGCCGCTTTGAAGTCATGTCATAGGGCAGTAGGTGTCATGGCAGAAGTTTTCTCTACATAGAACACATTGATATCACACATACTCCTGTACCTGCTCTGATCACCAGGATGGAGGGATCACCTCCTCACCCCGATCTATAGAGCAGAGTCCTCCTCTGTCTGATCCCACACTGTCACTGACCTCACCATTCCAGGGGCTGGAGGCCTCAGGGCTCATCACATCTCAATAGCAAGTCATGATTTACAGTACTAATGCTTCTTGTCAGCACACACTTAAGCAGTCCATAGAGTGAACGTGGTGTGAAGTTATTCACTTTCATTTCATTACAGAGGACAAGGTGGCATTCTTTACATCTGGAGGAAAAAAAAAGGTTTACCTCCAAGTACGGAATGGCTTCTTCACAATAAGAACCGTGCGCATGTGGAATAGGCTCCCTGAAGAACTAGTTCTGGCCAGCTCAGAAGAGAGTTTCAAAAAGATCTGGATGCAGTCCTAAATTAAAAATATAACTGGCTATCAACATTGATAGATTGTAACACCAGGGTTAGTTGATCCAGGGAATATCCGACTACCTCCTGGGGGATCAGGAAGCAAATCCCCCCCCCCCCTGGAGAAAATTGGATCAAGCTTTAATGGGGTTGTTTTTGTCTTTCACTGGATCAGCTATGGGTATAGGACACACCACAGGACCGAGGGACAGGTAAGTGGCTGTTTTTTAAAAGTCAGGAGCTGCAGTTTTGTATCTGCTGACTTTTATTTTTTGATAGGTTGAGTGGAACTCCGCTTTAAGGAGCATAAAATCTAACTTACATTCATACATACACATACTAGGGCCAATTTAGACAGGAGCCAGTTAACCTACCTGCATGTCTTTGGCGTGTGAGAAGAAACCATAGTACCCGGAGGAAACCCATGTAGGCATAGGGAGAACATGCAAATTCCAGGCCAGAGGTGCCATGGTTGGTAATTCATCCCAAAGACCACAAGTGTAAAGAAACTCTTTCCACTGACATTACACTAATGTATCAGGAGTTGTAAAAATTAGTAGGGGTTCCCTGAGACTGAAGAATTATTTCAAGGGTTCCTCTGTGTTGAAAAGGTTGAGAAAGACGGTTGTATATAGATGTTTTCTAGTTTTTTTTCTGGCTGAATTAGATGGACTTCTTTCTTTTTTCAACCTAACTATGTAACACATAAAGTGTGCTGCTTCTTCTTTCATACTCCAGCTCTGCTGTACTAAGACTACAAAAGGCTGATACCCGGTCAGATTCAGGTTGTTTTTCTAGGAGTAGTATGTATAATAAGCTTTACAAAGCTACAAAGTTGCTTGTATGTAACTGTTTTGGGAATCAGTTAAAGGAATTAAGGCCTCGTTCCCACCATGGTGCATATATGTCTGTTTTTCTGCACGCATTCTGTAAGGGCACAACTGTTTTCTATGTGCCCTATCGATCTCTCAACTCTTACGTTTACTGAGCGACATACAGTCAGGTCCATAAATATTGGGACATCGACACAATTCTAACATTTTTGGCTCTATACACCACCACAATGGATTTGAAATGAAACGAACAAGATGTGCTTTACTGCAGACTGTCAGCTTTAATTTGAGGGTATTTACATCCAAATCAAGTGAATGGTGTAGGAATTACAACAGTTTGCATATGTGCCTCCCACTTGTTAAGGGACCAAACGTAATGGGACAATTGGCTTCTCAGCTGTTCCATGGCCAGGTGTGTGTTATTCCCTCATTATCCCAATTACAATGAGCAGATAAAAGGTCCAGAGTTCATTTCAAGTGTGCTATTTGCATTTGGAATCTGTTGCTGTCAACTCTCAAGATGAGATTCAAAGAGCTGTCACTATCAGTGAAGCAAGCCATCATTAGGCTGAAAAAACAAAACAAACCCATCAGAGAGATAGCAAAAACATTAGGCGTGGCCAAAACAACTGCTTGGAACATTCTTAAAAAGAAGGAACGCATCGGTGAGCTCAGCAACACCAAAAGACCCGGAAGACCACGGAAAACAACTGTGGTGGATGACCGAAGAATTCTTTCCCTGGTGAAGAAAACACCCTTCACAACAGTTGGCCAGATCAAGAACACTCTCCAGGAGGTAGGTGTATGTGTGTCAAAGTCAACAATCAAGAGAAGACTTCACCAGAGTGAATACAGAGGGTTCACCACACGATGTAAACCATCGGTGAACCTCAAAAACAGGAAGGCCAGATTAGAGTTTGCCAAATGACTTCTAAAAAAGCCTTCACAGTTCTGGAACAACATCCTATGGACAGATGAGACCAAGATCAACTTGTACCAGAGTGATGGGAAGAGAAGAGTATGGAGAAGGAAAGGAACTGCTCATGATCCTAAGCATACCACCTCATCAGTAAAGCATGGTGGTGATAGTGTCATGGCGTGGGCATGTATGGCTGCCAATGGAACTGGTTCTCTTGTATTTATTGATGATGTGACTGCTGACAAAAGCAGCAGGATGAATTCTGAACTGTTTCGGCAATATTATCTGCTCATATTCAGCCAAATGCTTCAGAACTCATTGGACGCCGCTTCACAGTGCAGATGGACAATGACCCAAAGCATACTGCAAAAGCAACCAAAGAGTTTTTAAGGGAAAGAAGTGGAATGTTATGCAATGGCCAAGTCAATCACCTGACCTGAATCCGATTGAGCATGCATTTCACTTGCTGAAGACAAAACTGAAGGGAAAATGCCCCAAGAATAAGCAGGAACTGAAGACAGTTGCAGTAGAGGCCTGGCAGAGCATCACCAGGGATGAAACCCAGTGTCTGGTGATGTCTATGCGTTCCAGACTTCAGGCTGTAATTGACTGAAAAGGATTTGCAACCAAGTATTAAAAAGTGAAAGTTTGATTTATGAATATTATTCTCTCCCATTACTTTTGGTCCCTTAACAAGTGGGAGGCACATATGCAAACTGTTGTAATTCCTACACCGTTCACCTGATTTGGATGTAAATACCCTCAAATTAAATCTGATAGTCTGCAGTTAAAGCACATCTTGTTCGTTTCATTTCAAATCCATTGTGGTGGTGTATAGAGCCAAAAATGTTAGAATTGTGTCGATGTCCCAATATTTATGGACCTGACTGTATCCGTATGGATGTCATACCACTTTCTCAAACTCAGTCTTTCTAAAACTCAGCTTGTAATATTTCCTCCTCCCCGATCCCCTCCCCATGACTTTACCATTGAGATCAACGGCACAACCATTGGTCCCTCCCCACATGCCAGGGTGCTAGGTGTAGTCTTAGACTCTGACCTCTCCTTCAGCCCCCACATCCAATCACTGGCTAAATCTTACCTCCGCAACATTTCCAGAATTCGCCCGTTCCTGACCAACGACACCACAAAACAGCTTATTCACTCCTTGGTTATTTCCCGCCTTGACTACTGCAACTCCCTCCTCACTGGCCTACCCCTATACAGACTATCCCCCCTTTAGTCTATTATGAATGCTGCTGCTAGATTAATACATCTTACTAACCGATTCGTGATTGCTGCCCCTCTCTACCAATCTCTTCACTGGTTTCCACTAGCCCAGTGGTCGGCAAGCCGCGGCTCGCGAGCAACATGCGGCTCTTTACCCACTCTAATGCGGCTCTTCTGTGTGCCGGGCGCCTGCTCCCCTCCCTCCTCTCGGTCGGCCGCTCCCCTGCCTCCTCTCGGTTGGCAGCCCCAAAAGTCCGCGCGGACCTTTTAATCCGGCCCGCGGATGTGGCTGTCAGGATGTGTGTAGGCGGGGCAGCGTGCCGAACGTGAGGGGAGGGGAGCTAGGCTCCTCTCACAGTCCGCCCTGAAGACCCGAACGGCGCGGGAAGACAGCGAGAGGAACGCAAAAGGTAAGTGAATTGACACGGGGGACTTGGCTTACTAGAAGGGGGGGGGGGATAGTACTGTGGGGGATGAAATACTATATGAGGGATGAATTACTTTATGAGGGATGAATTACTATATGGGGGGATGAAATACTATATGAGGGATGAAATACTATATGAGGGATGAATTACTATATGAGGGATGAATTACTATATGGGGGATGAATTACTATATGGGGGATGAATTACTATATGGGGGATGAATTACTATATGAGGGATGAAATACTATATGAGGGATGAATTACTATATGGGGGATGAATTACTATATGAGGGATGAAATACTATATGAGGGATGAAATACTATATGGGGGGATGAAATACTATATGGGGGGATGAAATACTATATGAGGGATGAAATACTATATGAGGGATGAATTACTATATGAGGGATGAAATACTATATGAGGGATGAAATACTATATGAGGGATGAAATACTATATGGGGGGATGAAATACTATATGAGGGATGAAATACTATATGAGGGATGAAATACTATATGAGGGATGAAATACTATATGGGGGGATGAAATACTATATGGGGGGATGAAATACTATATGGGGGGATGAAATACTATATGAGGGATGAAATACTATATGAGGGATGAAATACTATATGAGGGATGAATTACTATATGGGGGATGAAATACTATATGAGGGATGAAATACTATATGAGGGATGAAATACTATACGGGGGATGAAATACTATACGAGGGATGAAATACTATACGGGGGATGAATTGCTATGGGGGATGAATTACTATATGGGGGATGAATTACTATGGGGGATGAATTACTATATGGGGGATGAATTACTATGGGGGATGAATTACTATATGGAGGATGAATTACTATATGGGGGATGAATTACTATATGGGGGATGAATTACTATGGGGGATGAATTACTATGGGGGATGAATTACGATGGGGGATGAATTACTATGGGGGATGAATTACACTATGGGGGATGAATTACTATATGGGGGATGAATTACTATGGGGGATGAATTACTATATGGGAGATGTATTTTCAGTTTTAAAAATGTGGCTCTCAAAATAAATTTCAATCATGGTTTTGGCGAGATTTGGCTCAGTTGAAAAAAAAGGTTGCCCACCACTGCACTAGCCCAATGTATAAAATTCAAAATACTAACCACAACATACAAGGCCATCCACAAAATCACCCCCAGCTACATCACCAACCTCATCTGCAGATATCGCCCAAACCATCCTTTCCATTCCTCCCAAGGCCTCCTTCTCTCCAGTTCCCTTGTTACCTACTCCCACGCTCCCTCCAAGACTTCTCCAGAGCCTCTCCTATCCTCTGGAACTCCCTGCATGAGTAGTATGACCGGTTAGCTCCTACCCTGATCCTTGAAAACTCATTTATTCAGGGAAGCCTTGAAATTATGATCCTTGAAAACTCATTTATTCAGGGAAGCCTACCCCTCCTCCACCTCCACCTAAGAAGTGTACTTGAGTCACCTCCATCAGATCATCCCCTGCAGCTATTACTTTTTGTACCACCTCCCCCTCTCTTTAGATTGTAAACTCCATGAGCAGGGCCCTCCAGAGTGGCAATCATCTTCCCTGGTTGCAAGATTGAGCCCTGAGCTTGTGTAATGAGGCCTTGTACTGGGGAGGGAGGAGGATCTGGGGAGCATCATTATGGCTCAGGAGAAAGTGGAGCTGAACATGGAGATCCCCAGCGATGGTAGCCTGAGGAGGTCCAATATTGCCCCCCAAATTGACAGGCTCAAGTGAGGTTGGGGGGGGGGGCTGTGTATTGTATGGAGGATCAGAAATCAGGTGACTATGGATGATGTGTTCAGGATGGAGACAACTTATGGATTTCCAGCTGTGAAGGAGCTACAGCACTCAGCATGGCACTTGCTGGTTGGACATGTTCTCTCCAGCACTGAAAATAAACTTTGTTACTGTAAAAAAAAACTGCCTCCTAACTTTTTTAGCTGGCTCCTAGATTCAAAGCAAAAAAGCAAATTCGTCAAGCCCAGATCTAAGGTCCCTAACACACTTTCATGCATACACATAGTAGGGCCATTTTAGACAGGAACCAATTAACCTACCAGCGTGTCTTTGGAGTGTGGGAGGAAACCCTCACAGCTACAGGGAGAACATGCAAACTCCAGGCAGGTAGTGCCATGGTTGGCATTTGAACAGATGACCCTATTGCTGCTAGGTGGAAGACCTAACCACTTAGCCACTGTGCTGCCCCTAGCCATAAGAAGGTAGTATGCACAGCATTTTAGAACATTCTGGCAGACTTACCTGGCTAGTGATCTCCTCCTGCTGTCAGTGCTCCCGTTGGTCACAAGTGCTACTCTTCTCCCAGTCTTCCAGGTTCTGACTCTTCAGCCATTTGCTTGGCAAGGCTGCATTGACATCACTCCTCTTTTTTAGGCTTAAATATCTGTTGCTTTTTAAGAGCAAATTTGTTAATAAAATTGAATTTTGCACAATAATTTTTCCTATCTTTCTTGAATTTAGATTGAACATTTCATCAGTGCAAGTAAGCCAAAGAAAGAAAAGAAAATGACGCTTGCTCAGAAGGATAGCAGGCAGCGCCGACAGCACTATCAGTATCCCAGTTTAAACAGTAATGACCAAAACTATCCAGAAGGAATGGAGGAAGGAGACAGAGAAACATTGATCCAAGATTCGGAAGTGCCTGCACATAGAGGACTAACAGGTATCAGAGGAGAGCTAGGAAATATTCTTTTGCTGCTCTTCTTATACATTTTGCAGGGAATTCCTCTGGGACTAGCAGGAAGCATTCCTTTAATCCTCCAGAGTAAAAACGTTAGTTATACAGACCAAGCCATTTTCAGCTTTGTCTTCTGGCCATTCAGCCTGAAGTTGCTCTGGGCACCATTAGTAGATTCTCTTTACATCAAGAAGTTTGGCCGAAGGAAATCTTGGCTGGTTCCTACGCAGTACTTGATAGGACTGTTTATGGTGTTCCTGTCCTATACAGTGGATGATCTCCTTGGAGGCGATCATGGACCTGACATGCTTGCTTTAACCACTACTTTCTTCCTCTTTGAGTTCTTGGCTGCCACGCAGGATGTAGCTGTGGATGGCTGGGCTCTCACTATGCTGTCCAGAGAAAATGTGGGGTATGCGTCCACATGCAATTCAGTGGGGCAAACAGCTGGATACTTCATGGGTAACGTCCTGTTTCTTGCTCTTGAATCTAAAGACTTCTGCAACAAGTACTTGAGGTCTACACCACAACCTAATGGATTGGTTACTCTTCCAGGTATAGTTTCTGCTTTATTGAATATTATTACATTGCCTTACCTATATGTACACAGACTCCTTATGACTTCTAAATTGGACCTCTTTAGTCTAAATCATACTTCTAAACTTGTGAAATGCTTTGAGCTTATCAGACCTTAGAAAAACTGAGGCTGTCATGTTTATATGGTTGCAGACTATCATTGCTCTAGTGCAGCCTTACTCAACCAGGATTCCTTCAGAGGCTGCTGCAGGTTCGTTGAGCAATGAGCAACTTTTGCTTCTCAACTTTCTGTATGGGGGGAGTCTCCCCAATGACCACAAATGTAAGGAGCATTCTTCCAACTGACACCATCAGGCTAGTGTACTGTGAACTGTTGATATAGTAAATATTAGCAGATGTTCCCTGAAACTGAAGCAGTATTTCAACAGTTCCTCTATGTTAAATTGGTTGTAAAACCTCATATATACCCAGTGAAGTGACTGGCCTCAGGTGATATAGAGAGGAAACAAATCCTCCTACTGGGTTGTACCTGTTTATCTGCAGTCTTCTCTTTTTTACAGCCAATCAAAGTGCAGAATTTATAAGCTTGTCTGAGATTTCAGAAAACATGGGCTGGGGAGCTGAAATTACGTTTTGCAGAGCTGAAATATTACATTATTCAGAGCTCAGTGAGGAGAGCTGAGAGCTGATTGGAGGGAACAGGAACAGAGCTGAGGCTGTCAATCACAGGCTCTCTGCTGGAGCTCCCTTCCCTGTTACCTTTTTTTCTCATCAGGAAAACCTTTCAGAAGCAACTCATGCAGATAGTATATAGTGTTAGTGTTCAGGAACTGCATGAGTGAATTTGCTATAGATAATAAGAGACAGGGTGGATAAAAAGCGTTGATTTTGTAAAACAAAATTTAGCAAATAGGAATTTTTTTATTTAAATCAGATTTTTTTTTATTTTAATAAAATGCTTTTGGAGTAGAAATCTATTTAAGATACATTAATAATTTAGTTTATTCAGCATGAATTGGAGCTTAGTTGTGTAGCATGAGGCCGTATATTCTGCAATATTTACATTTTGGTAAACTCATTCAATGAATCCACGCTCTGCAAGCTGAGATAACATGCACTGCATTGATGCATTCACACAATTTCACAGTACCCATGAGAAAAAACATGAAATAAAAGAATTTGAGTCGTTCTCCAGCTATGTGTGATTAACCTATTAACCTAAAATCGGTTCTGATATCGCTGTTTTACTAACCTGACAGCTTATTATTCTAAAAAGGAAACCTTCATTTGGTTTGCAAATATTAAAGATTCTAACTACCAGCAAGAATGAGTTGGATTCCTTACATTTAAAGAGCACCTGTCATATTAGATCCATCATGGCAGTACCTGTTAGTAGGCATCCACTCACCTGCTGCCGCCACGTCCCTCACTTTGTTGTGTTTCTGCCACATCACCAGCCGTCCCATTAAAGTGAATGGAACTGTTGGTGAGTTAACAGTGGGTCAGAGGAGGAGCCGCTGCGGGACAGAGATCACAGTTGCTCTTTAAAAACTATGATATGATTTAAATCGAGCCTTTTCACTAGTGATTTAAATCCACTTAATTTAAATCAAAGCCACCCTGATAAGGGTGCAGTGATACCACTGTATTAGTTGCTATGAGTAACTTTCTTCTGCTGTATCATTTCCTGTGTTATTAAATAATGCACTTCGGGTCATTTAGGTCAAATACAGCATGTTTCCAGGGAAACAATGCATTCACTTGCATTCAGTCTGTATTCTCAGTGATTTGTATAGAGAAATGAAAGGGATGCATGACAAAAGCAGAAGTAAATGCATAAATACTGCTGCATATCATCCAGTTTACAAGGCAAGCTCTACCTTCCAGAGTCTTCAGAAATGCTTCTCAGATATCCACTAACACCAGTCCTTTTCCTCTTCTTGAGTTAATTAGCAGTGAATTTCATTTATGTGGTTTGTCAGTTAAATTGGTTTTAAACCCTTACCTATACCCTGTGACATGACTGGCCTCAGGTGATAAACAAGGATGAAACCAATCCTCCTACATAAGTTGTACCTGTTTATCTGCCGCATTTGTCCTGTACTTCTTTGTAAAACGCAGAGATGAAAATGATTTTTTACAGACTCACAAAGCAGGGGGCAGAGAGCAGCAGTTACACACTGTACAAGAGCTCTGAGAGCTGATGGGAGGGACGGGACACACCCCCATTCACACAGCACACAGGAACAGAGCTGAGGCTAGTGGTTCTTCCCCATGTCACCTTTTTAGCCCTTGGTGTCAGGAAAACTTGTCAGAAGTAAATCATGCTGGTAACAGAGGAACTAGACAGCAGAGAGAAATGACAGTTAGTGCTTTGGAGAGAGGCAAGTAAACACTACAGAAATACTTGTTTTATTCAGTTTTCATGTCTGCGGTTTACAACCACTTTAAAAAGTCATCAACAAATTTGAAAAAAAAATCATCTTTTTATTTAATTTCATACTTCATGTTTGTCTCCAGACTTCTTGTTCTTCTGGGGAACAGTATTTTTCTTCACTACAACGCTAGTGGCTGTTCTGAAAAAGGAAAACTCTGCAGAAAGAGCTAATAGAGAAGAGACAGAGAGTGTGAAAGAAGCATACAGTCTCCTGTTCAGTATAATCAGGATGCCTGCCGTCCTTAAATTTTGCCTCATGATTCTGACAGCAAAGGTGAGTGAACTGTGTGTGTTTCAAGTATGTACAATGTTAGCAGTAATTTTAAATATTCAGATATTTATTTATTTTCATTGAAAAATTGTCCCAGCCAATCAAAGAAAGCTTTGTATTCATTCATAGATTATAAAGCTTCTCCTCTGAAAGGAAGCTGACAGCAGGGATGAGTCTTGGTTGTTAAGGGCACCAGCAGGCGGATGTAAACTGAACTGAAAATGGATGTAAAAACTGGATGTAAAAACTAATATAAACCGTATCAGTTGTTTCTATGTGTAAAGGTATCTGAATAGATGATGCCCATATGAAAGGGGCCTAACAGCGGCAGAAAACTGATGCTGAGGACAGCATCCAGCCACTGTGAAAGAGACCCTGCAGAGGGGGGATTTAGAAAAAGCAGACAGCTGTGGGTAATGCAGTACACACCATTACACATTACCTGTCACAAGAGGTGACCGTTTTTTGCTAATGTATTTAGAGAATTCTTGTGATTTTGGGGTACTTCCTGAGTAATACAATGAATCTGCACATACCTAAGATATGCTTTATAATAAAATATGTTTTTTGCCTTCTCTGGTAGTTTAACCTTGTCCTGCTGCAAAGGATAAAGTTGACTTACAGGGGGAGATTTACCAAAACTGGTGCAGCTGTGCATGGTAGGCAATCAGTTTCTATCTTTAGCTTGTTCAATTAAAGGTTAATTTTTTTTTCTTTGTAAAATAACAAACATGCTATACTTACCTGTTTTGCGCAGTGGTTTTGCACAGAGTAGCTTGGATCCCCCTCTTCTCAGGTTCTCTGCAGGCTCTCCTGGCCCCTCCTTGTTGGGTGCCTCCACAGCAAGCAGCTTGCTATGGAGGCATAATGATATTACCTAATATTGGTGTAGCGCTATATAATATAGATCAATAAGAAATCTATAAATATATCATTAAAGCATTAGTAAACGGGAATAAATCAAAGAGTGCGCTAAATATAAGTAAATACAAAAATTATTAGTTTAAAATAATGATGTCCGTGATAGAAAAAATTTTATATAAAAGTCCATCCACCATAACAAAGTAATTAAGCAATTCTGAAATCTTGTATAAATCAAACACCGTGCAAAACAAAATCCACCACCAAATGAAATGGGTATACTCACCAGAGCTCCATGCTGACCAGATTATAAGTCAGCAAAGATAGCGTTTGCTCTGGGAGCGATGATCAGCAGAAGTAATCCAAACTGGGAGCAATATACTGCAAGTAGCCAGTCAGCACAATATGGAATAGCCTTAACAGTAGGTAGTCATCACGTCTCCATACCATAGATCATGTTCGGGGAATCAAGAAAGGAAATCATGGTGCAGTACGTTTAAAACCAAAATGTTTTATTAAAACGTCAGAAATGCACTCACAAACAGGGTGTCTAGCCGACACCAGCAATGACAGCCTCAGGAAAACAGGGATGAGCCTCGCTCACCGCGATATCACAGCCGACAGTCTACGAGGAGCGTCCTGACATCACATCCAAAAGAAGCCCCGCCCTACTAGTTTCGTCATCCGACGTCCTCACAGGGCGGATTTCAGTTATTTCATTGTTTGGTACTCACTGTGTCACTTTATTTATCCCAATCTGCGATTGGGTGTTTTTTGGCACTGTATTATAGGTCCATATTTGGGACCAGGTATATTTTGCACAATATCACTTGATGATTCACGTTATATAGATCCTTGAAGGATTTATCACCTATTCACGTTTACTAATGCTCTAATGATATATTTATATATTTCTTATTGATTTATATTATATAGCGCTACACCAATATTATGTAATATCATTTTGCACCTTTGGTATCGGTTAAAGGTGGTAGCTGCTTGTGTATGTTTATATTACTATCTGTTTAGCGCAGGAGGAATCTTTCCTATTCTTATTGTTATGGAGACACCAGCTGCTCCGTGTGTCCTCACGTAAGTATTGAGGGGGCTGTGGGATCTGCTGTACACAGAATGCATGAAGGTAAAAAAGCCTTCAGCCTTTACAACTACTTTAAGCTTTGGCAATAAAACCTGGAAGCTGATTGGTTTCTCTGCAGAATTGCACCAGATTTTGCACTATCCAATTTTAGTAAATAACCCCCACTGTATCATGGTTAGGAGGGCTTGGAATGTAAGTGGCATTGGTGCTTGTTGAATGCAAAACGTTGTCCAACCACATGAAGTGCAAAATGTTAACAGAATTACAGCCCACAGCGATAAAGAAAGACTTAAAGCGGTTGTCCAGTCTCCACTGAAAAAAATAAAAGTCAGCAGCTACAAAAAAACAGCCACTCACCTGTCCCACGATCCAGTTCACCCCAAATGGGTTCACTGACTGTCTTCTCTCTTCGGCGTTGGCATCTTAAATGTGGGCACCTGGCTGTTACAGCTTGCATCTTCACAACAGGGTGCCCACAGTGCATGGGTGAGTAGCGCTATGCATTGTGACTGGTCCTGCAGTCTTCTTGGACCTGTGACGTGTCCCAGAAGACTGAAGAGATCGAGGGGGGGAGCAGAAATTCCGCTTCTGATCGCCTAGGCAGTCAGTGCGGAAGTGGGAGCAAATACCTGTCAAAATCGGGTACCCGCTCCCCAAAGGTGCCAATTTTTCATGGGGAACCATTTCATAAAGCGGAACTTTTTGGGTAGAGCTCCACTTTAAATTGGCAAATTACTAATTTATAGGTACCGTATTTTCCGGCGTATAAGACGACTTTTCAACCCCTGAAAATCTTCTGAAAAGTCGGGGGTCGTCTTATACGCCGGTGCGAGCCGGGTCAGGGTGGCACTTTTTCGAGGGGCGGCGCGGCGCCCCCCCTCCTCCTCCCACGGACACTAAGTACAGGGGTGGGCAGAGGGGCTGCTGTACCTTACCTGGCTCCGGTCCCACGACGATCCGGTCCAGGAAGCGCGGCTGCTCCTTCTTTCAGTTCGGCGGCTCGATGGTCACGTGGCCGCTCGGCTCCGCCTCCTCACCGGTGATTGGGCACCAGCACTGGAAAGGCACACTGGTGACCAATCACCGGCGAGGAGGCGGAGCCGAGCGGCCCTGTGAAAATCGAGCTGCCGAACTGGAAGAAGGAGCAGCCGCTCCTCTCACCCACTGACACCAACGATGGGGCACTATTCCTCCTCCACACTGACACCAACGATGAGGCACTGTTCCTCCCCCACTGACACCAACGATGAGGCACTATTCTCCCCACTGATACCAACGATGGGGCACTACTTCTCCTCCCCACTGACACCAATGATGGGGCACTATTCTCCCCACTGACACCAATGATGGGGCACTATTCCTCCCACTGACACCAATGATGGGGCACTATTCTCCCCACTGACACCAATGATGGGGCACTATTCTCCCCACTGACACCAATGATGGGGCACTATTCCTCCCACTGACACCAATGATGGGGCACTATTCCTCCCACTGACACCAATGATGGGGCACTATTCCTCCCACTGACACCAATGATGGGGCACTATTCTCCCCACTGACACCAATGATGGGGCACTATTCCTCCCACTGATACCAATGATGGGACACTATTCCTCCCACTGATACCAATGATGGGGCACTATTCTCCCCACTGATACCAATGATGGGGCACTATTCCTCCCACTGACACCAATGATGGGGCACTATTCCTCCCACTGACACCAATGATGGGGCACTATTCCTCCCACTGACACCAATGATGGGGCACTATTCCTCCCACTGACACCAATGATGGGGCACTATTCCTCCCACTGACACAAATGATCGGGCACTATTCCTCCCACTGACACCAATGATGGGGCACTATTCCTCCCACTGACACCAATGATGGGGCACTATTCCTCCCACTGACACCAATGATGGGGCACTATTCCTCCCACTGATACCAATGATGGGGCACTATTCCTCCCACTGACACCAATGATGGGGCACTATTCCTCCCACTGACACCAATGATGGGGCACTATTCCTCCCACTGACACCAATGATGGGGCACTATTCCTCCCACTGACACCAATGATTGGGTGCAATTCCTGCCACTGATACCAATGATGGGCGCTATTCCTCCCACTGACATCAATGATGGGGCGCAATTCCTGCCACTGATACCAATGATGGGGCGCTATTCCTCCCACTGATACCAATGATGGGGCACTATTCCTCCCACTAATACCAATGATGGGGCACTATTCCTCCCACTGACACCAATGATGGGACACTATTCCTCCCACTGACAACAATGATGGGGTGCTATTCCTCCCACTGATACCAATGATGGGACACTATTCCTCCCCCTGACACCAATGATGGGGCACTATTCCTCCCACTGACACCAATGATGGGACACTATTCCTCCCCCTGACACCAATGATGGGGCACTATTCCTCCCACTGACACCAATGATGGGACACTATTCCTCCCACTAACACTAATGATGGGACACTATTCCTCCCACTGACTAATGATGGGGCACTATTCCTCCCACTGACTAATGATGGGGCACTATTCCTCCCACTGACTAATGATGGGGCACTATTCCTCACACACTGACACTAATGATGGGGCTCCATCAATGGTGTCAGTGGGAGGAATAGTGTCCCATCATTGGTATCAGTGGATGAAATAGTGCCCCATCATTGGTGTCAGTGGGAGGAATAATGCCCCATCATTGGTGTCAGTGGGAGGAATAGTGCCCCATCATTGGTGTCAGTGGGAGGAATAGTGTCCCATCATTGGTGTCAGTGGGAGGAATAGCACCCCATCATTGGAATACCATACTGAAATACCATACCATATTGAAATCAAATCTGATGTTTTTTTCATTTTTATTTGGTGTGTGTTGGAAGAGGGGTAGTCTTATACGGCGAGTATAGCTCAAACCCTATATTTTAACAGGAAAAGTAGGGGGTCGTCTTATACGCCCAGTCGTCTTATACGCCGGAAAATACGGTATATAAAGTTGCATTACTGGTATAACCGTACTTTGAGATTTTTTTAAACAAACAAAAAAAACATGAAAATATGAGAATTTGCCCCCAGTAGCCACTCAGATTCTTTGTTTCATTTACTATAGAATAACGGATAAAGGTTTATTTTTCATATATTTCTGTTTCTCATTTAATGAAAGCTTAGGGAATTGTTGGCCTGCAGTATTCAGAAGTTCCTAACACAGGATATTTATATTGCTGAAGCACAGATTTACAATAAATCCTATTAATATGCTACACTCTCAACATCCCTATCTAATAATTGCTGTTTAGTGAAATGAACCTATTAGTAAAAGCAGTTGTACAAAGAAATACTTGAGCAAAATATCTTATACAATCTGTTTATTTTATTACTGAACAATTTAAAAAACAACAATGAAAATCTGCTCTGTTTGTAGTCTTGAACGTCTTCCTTAAAGAGCCGGATATGTTTGCTCTTCTCTTTTACACCCAGGCGATTGTTTGATTAACAAACAAGCTACTTAGAGTATTTCTGGTGGCAACCATTCTAAAATGTAGAATAACCAGAAGAACCGGGGAGGGAGTAGGAAGACTTTTGGTTTATATTATAACTGCATAAACATTTGTTTAAAATCATTTATCCATCAACAAATAAATGATATGGTAAACTAACTTAAAGCAGTAGTAAACTCCCCGTTGTTGTCTTGTATCTAAAGGTAATCCTATGATACGGCTTACCTGTAGGTACAGTAAATATCTCCTAAACGTGCACTGCTATTTACAACCAGTGCATGTGCACTGTGCCCAGCCGTGACTCCCGTGAGCATGAGGATGTATGAGAACCAACATGAGAAGGAATACCAACATTTTATGAAGCAAAGGGGAAGTGTGTCATTATCTGCTGCTAAATGCAGTATTCAGAAGTTCATAACACAGGATATTTATATTCCTAGCTATGTGCATAAACCCAATGCACATTTACTGCAGATAGTCGACCCTGGACACAGCACTTGTCTTCTTTTCTTAAACACCGCTAAACTGCAACTAAATGTTGCTAATCGATACATATGAATAACATGATTTTAATCCGGCCCGTGGAGCTAGGCTCCCGATAGGCTCCTCTCACAGTCCGCCCTGAAGACCGGTGTAGCATGAAAATCTGTCTCCTATGAGGATCTGTCCCCCTCGACGTATCTGCGCATGTGCCGGAGATCGCCGATCGGCTGCTAATGCCTGAAACTGGCACATGCGCAGATACGTCGAGGGGGACAGATCCTCATAGGAGACAGATTTTCATGCTACACCAGAATGGCGCGGGAACGCGGCGAGAGGAACGCGCGGAGCAAAGGTAAGTGAATTGACACGGGGGACTTGGGGACTTAATATGGAGGATGAATTAATATGGGGAATGAATTACTATAGGGGGGATGAATTACTATATGGGGGATGAATTACTATAGGGGGGATGAATTACTATGGGGGATGAATTACTATATGGGGGATAACTACTATATGGGGGATAACTACTATATGGGGGATAACTACTATATGGGGGATGAATTACTATGGGGGATGAATTACTATGGGGGATGAATTCCTATATGGGGGATGAATTCCTATATGGGGGATGAATTACTATGGGGGATGAATTACTATGGGGGATGAATTACTATATGGGGGATGAATTACTATATGGGGGATGAATTACTATATGGGGGATGAATTACTATATGGGGGATGAATTACTATGGGGGATGAATTACTATATGGGGGATTAATTACTATGCTTACTATGGGGGAATATTACTATACTTACTATGGATGACACATACACATCATTCATCTACTCTTGGTCCGGCCCCCGGGTCCAATATATGAACCCATTGCGGCCCTCAAGTCAAAAAGTTTGCCCACCCCTGGTCTAGCTGCTTTTAGAAAAGTCTTCTAAATGCAGCTAAACTGAAATTTAGACATGCTTGTAAATGTAACCACATAGTGTATTTCCACTTTTGCAGTCACATTTGAGAAAACACAACTATCTGTTTTTTATATGTTCCTATTCACAAAGCATGCCTAAATCTAGGTTCACACTGCGTTTTCCGCTGCATTTTGCAGAAACGCACAGCAGTCTATTTAACATGATTTCCTATGGGTCAGGTTCACATCTCCACGTTTTCACCCGTTGTGTTTTTTGGAAAGGGTCAGGGACATTTTTAAACGCAAAACATAGCTTGGTTCTATAGAATTTAATGGAGACGTTTCAGAAAAGCAAGTACTGCGTTTATGATGCATTTTTGTTGTGTTTTATTCTGCCCAGCAACAAATAAAAAAAAAAATGCAAAAGGCATCAAAAACGTGGCAAAAATGCATGTGCAAACACGCAAAAAGCACTACAGAAACAGATCAAACGCAAACTGCATAGGTGTGAACCTAGCCTAAAACAGAATAACAGAAAAAATAGTTCTTACCTTCTAAATGTTACTTAGGAAAAGGTGTCATTGCAGACTGAAAGTTTTTCATTGTGATCTGTCCCAGTAGAGAGCCTGGGGACTGTCTAAATCCAGTTCTCATTGACATGCAATGGAGGAGGCCAATTGTAAATATTTAAACCTTTGTTATGACAGACAGTATTAAACTACTTAACCCCAAGACCAATTTTGACATTTCTGTCATACATGTAGAAATCAGCATTTTTTTTGCTAGAAAATTACTTAGAACACCCAAACATTATATATATTTTTTAAGCAGATAACTTAGAGAATAAAATGACAAGTGTTGCAATTTTTTTGTCACACAACATTTGTGGAGTGGTTTTTCAAACACAAATTTTTTGGAAAATGTACACTTTAACCACTTCCCTGCTGACATATAGCAGAGTTACTGCTACAGGGTGGCAGGGGTGTGCAAAATCACATAAATATACGTGATTTTGCATTTCCGGGTAGGGGGCGCACACACCCTACCCGCACCGCCATTCGCGGCCACGGCTGTCAATCACCGGGTCCCGGCTGGTAATTACCATCCAGTGCCCAGTGATTTCCAAGCATCTCCAACGGGGAGGAAGACTGTTTTGTTTACAAACATTCTTCCTCCCTGTCAGCTTGGGCACACTGCTCCTGGATATCAACTTTATTGATATCACAAGGGATGAATACCATGCCTTATGATCGCATGGGCATGACCTGTCTTTTTTATGAAGAGTTTTGGTGTGTATGAGAACCCATATCTCTTCTTTGGCCTCCAAAGCAGCAGATCAAACCCAGATCGGTTTGATCTGCTGCTTCACAAGTTGGTAACAGATTATCAAAAAACAAACTGAAACCGGAACCCCAGTACAGATATGATTAATTATGACAAACACAGCTCCCCGGCCCTTGCATAAACAAAAAGAACTAAATATAATTTTTCCTTGGAATTTACAGAAAGGACCATCTAAAAAGGGTAAGGTACAATTTTCATTTATTTTTTTTTTTATATTTGCTATGTGAATGAGGACATGTAACAAATATAAAGTAGGTGTTATTCACATTTGGCTGCAAACGTGGAAATACACTTTAAAATATTTAGTGTAAACTTGCACAACTAGATTAGCTAGCTTTGTAGGACAGTGCAGTCATAAGGGGAAATGCAGCAAGAACCCAATTTTATTCAGAAGGGTTACCAGGTGGCAGTTGATTGCTTGACTTTCAGACTACATTTGCCCAATGTTTATCCTATATAAAGTACAACCCCAATTCCAAGAAAGTTGGGATGCTGTGTATAATCGAAATAAAAACAGAATGCAATGATTTGCAAAACTCATAATCCCATATTTTATTCACAGTACAAAACAAAAGTTTAAACTGAGAATGTACCATTTTAAGAAAGAAATAAGGCCATTCTGAAATTTGATGGTAGCAACACTTCTCAAAAAAGTTGGGTCAGGGCAACAAAAAGCTGGCAAAGTAAGTGGTACTAACAAGGAAGAGCTGGATGAACATTTTGCAACTAATTAGATTAACTGGCAAAAGCCAGTAAAATATGAGTAAAAAAAGGGCATCTTAGAGTGCCAGAGTGTCTCACAAGTAAACCTGGGCAGAGGTTCACCAATCTGTGAAAAGCTGTCTAAAATTTGTTGAATAATTTCAGAATAATGTTCCCCAACATAAAATTGCAAAGACTTTACATATATCATCATCTACAGTACATAATATTAAAATATTCTGAGAATCTGGAGAAATCTCTGTGCACAAGGGACATTACATTACATTACATTGAGTTTATATAGCGCCAAAGGGTTTGCTCAGCGCTGTACAATAGAGGGGGGGACAATACATGAAACATTACAGCAGCTACGGACAGCACACGAGGGGTACAAGGCCGAAATGTGATATTTGATGTCCGTGATCTTTGGGCCCTCGGATAGCACTTCATTACAAACAGGCATGATTCTGTGATGGACATCACAGCATGGGCTCAGGGATACTTCCAAAAATCACTGTCTAAACACAGTTTGCTGTGCCATCGAAAATGAAAGGTAAAGCTGTCATGCAAAGAAGAAGCCATATCTGAACTTGATCTAGAGTCACTGCTGTCTTCTCTGGGCCAAAGGTTATTTAAAATGATCTGTAGTAAAGTGGAAAACTGTTCTATCGAAATCTGAAATTCTTTTTTGACATCCATGAGTGCTACGTCCTCTGGACTAAAGAGGAGAGGACACTTCCAGCTTTTTATCAATGCTCAGTGTGAAAGCCTGCATCTCTGATGGCATGAGGGTGCATTAGTGCATATTGAATGGGCAGCTTGCACGTCTGGAAAGGCACCATCAATGCTGAAAGGTATATCCAGATTTTACAGCAGCATATGCTCCCATCCAGACATCGTCTTTTTCAGGGCAGGCCTTGCACATTTCAGCAGGACAATGCTAAACCACATACTCAATCTATGACAACAGCATGGCTTTGTAGTAGAAGAGACTAGGTGCTTAACTGGCCTGCCTGTTGTCTAGACCTCTCACCAATTGAAAATATTTGGCACATATTGAAACGAAAACCCAGGACTGTTGAGCAGTTACATATATCAGGCAAGAATGGGACAACATTCCTCTCACAAAATTCCAGCAACTGGTCTCAATACCCAGACCAGAGTGTTGTTAAAAGAAGAGAGGATACGAGACATGGCATCTGCCGGACATGAAAGCTAGGAGCTCCTGATGCCTCGTCTGCCTGAGAAACGGCTGTGACCTTCGAATCCCCCACCTCATTTTACTCTTACTTCCTTGGACTGAGAGTGCAGTCGGTGGTGGCGCCAACATCCCGTCAGTGGGGAGTTGCAGTTAGAGTCTGGAGTGGAGAGGTGGACCCTGGGAGTGCACACGAGACAGCGGCAGGAACCTTTGCCCGCTGTGGAGGAGTGGTGGAGCCAGAAGACAGGCCACGTTAGTGCGAGGATGCAGCTTAAGCTCCCGAGTCCCCCCCAGACCTACGGAGACACATGATAGCAGCTGGGGAACGCCAGAGTTAAGATGGCAGAGCTGGAGACATCCAAGCCTGAATTTCCACAGAGGGTGACCCTTCCGCATCCTCTAATGACCCCCTGCCGATGTAAAGGTGATCATCCATGCAACAGGCACCCAAACAAGGGAAGAAGATAGTTGGTGACATCCTGAAATCGAACCAAGAACGTAGGGTGAGTGACTGTTGTTAATGGTGAAATATAATGTCTGCATTACACACTACCTATTATTAACACCCAGTGAAAGGGGGGGTGGACATTAATAACAAAAAGAAAATAGGAGCAAGGAATTAAAGAGAAGATGAATCTGACATTAAAATGTCATATTCTATGTTGTGAAATATCAGATCCGAGGAAGAGAACACCTGTATGGAGATTAGGTTTTACTTTAAAGATCTCGTAGAGATTGGGAGTCGAAAGGAGAAGCTATTATTATTACTATTAATATGAAGGGTAGATCGGCAAAAGGGGGAGGAATAAAAACTCCCCAATCAAACTAAATAAGAAAATATCTACCTGCACAGCAGAAAAGCCCAGAGGGGCATACCCCTGAGAGACAACAGAATGTAAGGAGAAGTCATGAAATGAGAAATAACACCAGAGACCATTCTAGATTGTCATTAGGAGTATCGACTTTGAATCAGATTGAAGAAGTTAAAAATATTGAAAGTGTAATATATCACAGAAATATTGAAGAACAAGGATCAAGGTCGCAAATACCAACAAAAATGGAGATTGCAGAGATGTTTGCGAAACTTGAATATTTCATCAAATATGAAAAGGCTGTACTACATGACGATCTGGGATAAGTTCTGTCGCGAATTGAAGAAACAGAAGGAAAATTAGAGAGACATACGCAAGTAATTATCAAACTGGAAGCACAGATGGAGGATATGCGAAGAGAGCAAAGGAGGTTAGCGTATAAATTAGAAGATCAGGAGAATAGAGATAGAAGGAACAATTTGAGGATCAGGGACTTGCCAGAAGTAATATCGGGTGAAGATCTACTGCATGAAATGGGAAAAATATTTAATCCATTACTAAACAGACCAGTGACAGAACAAATGAAAATAGAGTGCACAGGAGTATATGGCCCCAAGAGGTGGCATTAGACGCCCCAAGAGATGTGATTGTGCGACTTCACCACCATGAAGATAAAGCAAATATTTGTAAGAAATTATTAGGAATCCCTGCATTAAAACATGGAGAAGCGAGTCTGCAAATTTTTGCAGATATAGCACCAGAGACACTGGCAAGAAGAAGATCTTTGAAACCATTGCTAGACTTAATGTGTAAAGAGAATGTCCGATACAGCTGGGGATTCCTGGCATGCCTAACAGGGTGGAAAGATGGAAGATCAGCGAGACTGAGAGACTTAGTAAGCAAGTAGAGAGTAAGCTGAGAGGTTACGAATATTGGGGTGGTCTCCCTGCATCCCCTTCTTCTCCCCTCCTTTTTTCTCTTTTTTTCGGATTCAGCAGATGGTAGGTGGGGGAGAGGTTCAGTGAGGCAAGGGTGGAGGAGAGAGAGAGAGAGGGGTAAAATATCGCATTTTATATATAATCCATTTTCTTTCTCTCTCTCTCTCTTTCTCTCTCTCTCTCTCTATCTCTCTGTGTAAAGAGATCGGGAAGCTCAAGGTGTGTACATGTCTTGAGCTCTTATTCCTTAGAGAGGAGTCGACTGTGGGATATATCCTACTTCAAGGCTTAGATATGGGCCAGAGGGCTTTTAAAAATAGGTGTGGGGGGAGGGGAAGGGGGACAGTGGGCTAGGGGGTTGGATGGGTGGGAGGGTAAAGGCCACCCTGAAAATTATTCTTTTCTTTGTTTTTGTCTCAAATTTTATATACCTGCAATGAGTATAAGTAACTTTATGACCATATAATGTAAAAGGCTTGAACACTCCGACTAAAAGGCATAAGATTCTTAGGGAAATCCATCAACGTTCCATTGACATAGTGTTTCTGCAAGAGGCGTACTTATCATAAGACACTAATGTATTTTGTAAACACTATCCAATGTGCTATTATGCTGATTCACCAATTAAACATGCAAAATGGGGAGCAATCGGGTTCGCAAAAGGTGTAAGATTTAATATGGAAGATAGATTACCCAATTTAACGAAAACTTTAAAACACTATGGAGAATTATCAAATTTGAAAATTAATCCCTCGAAGTCAGAGATATTGAATATCAATGTTTCAAAGATAGATAAACAGATTACAGGAAGCTTTTCCCTTTTTATGGAGGGAAAAAAATTGAGTTATCTAGGTGTTAAGTTAACCCCTTCTTTAAAAGAGTATATATCAGACAAATTATATCCCATTGATAAATGAGCTGAAGGATGTTCTGAGGAGAATATCCATCGGATCACTCTCTTGGATTGATCGTATAAACTTGTTAAAAATGGTGATAGTCCCTAAGGTTCTGTATAAATTTCAGATGCTCCCAATATATTTACGAAGGTCATTCTTCGAGACAAAAAAGATGATACTTAAATATATATGGGCAAATAAAAGACCAAGAGTGAACTATTAAGTAACTAGGTATTGTGTAATGACAGAATGAACGGGGGCCTGAGCGTGCCGGATTTAAGGAGATATTATTGGGCAGTGTTGATTTCACGAATAGCAGATTGGATTTACAACTCACAGGGAATAAGTTGGGTTAGGATGGAAAGTGCACTCATTGAGTCACAATTAGATAAGATTCTTTGGCTTCCACAACAGTTTAGAAATTGTTCTGAAAATACTAGCACTTTAACACGAAATGTCTTTAGGATATGGGATAGTATCCATAAACAAAGGGGGTGGGAATACAACTCACTGTTAATACAGTTGGGGACAGAACTCTTCCCTCCAGGGAAAGAGAATATTGCAGGGAATTGGATAAAAGATAAAAACACATTTAAAATATATCACTGAGAAGGGAGAATTGTGCACTTTTTTATAGATTAAAAAAAAATTAGGAATTGTTTTTCAGGTTTGACGAATGGCGTTATTATCAATTAAGACACTTTGTTACAGCACTCCCACAGCCACAGGACAGCGGAAGACACGTATCCACTGGAACAATTTTTTAGTACGGATACAATGCAAAGGCATGTTACCTCTTGCATTTATAAGATCCTTACTGGTTTATCTGGATCTGCCTTGCCGCCATTCTTGGAAAAGCGGCAAAAGGAATTAGGAACAAAATTAAATGAACAAGATAAAAAAAAATATTTAA
This sequence comes from Staurois parvus, assembly GCF_062004578.1. Classification (NCBI taxonomy): domain Eukaryota; kingdom Metazoa; phylum Chordata; class Amphibia; order Anura; family Ranidae; genus Staurois; species Staurois parvus. Next base: position 346,689 of record NW_028319602.1, on the reverse strand, counting down.
CTTGGTGTATGGGGCGGTGGATATGAACACTGTAGAAATGAATTATAAATGCTTACCAAGGTGGTATGTTACACCCACTGTGGCACACAATCAATGAACAGAAAATACACTGTTATGTTGGAGGGGATGTGGGAAGAAAGGTACAATGGCACATTATGGTGGGAGTGTCCCAAAATACAGCAATTTTAGCAGGAAATAATTCAGCAAATACACGAGATAACAGGGATCAGTGTTTTGAAGGATCCCTGGGTCTGTTTATTTCATAATACTGACCTTACGGTAAAACAATATAAGAACACAATGATATTTAATTTAATAAATGCGGTGAAAAGACTGATCCCTTAGTATTGGCAGGTTCAGGATCCCCCGAATATTAAAGTTTGGATAATTAGAGTGGAGTTTATATATAGGATGGAAGAACTATACCATATTGGTGTGGATAGAACTGAAAAATTTTGAAACATTTGGGATAGATGGTTGGGGTTTAAAAAATCCATGAGATACCTAGAATTGACTGGAGTGTAAAGGAGGATTAGGAAAGCAGGGAACTGAAGGCTTCTCCACCTTTGATAGATAGGGAAGGAGAGATAAGGGGGATCAATAAAATAAGATGACAAGAATCAAATAGAATAGGAAGAAAGAGATTTAAAGTAAGAGGTGACCAGGGGTAGGGGGTGGGGATTGGGGGGGGGGGGGGATGGAATTTGTAAAAAATTTGGTATAGAGATTGTAAGTTTTTTTTTTTTTTTTATTGTGTGGAAAAACTGTTGTAATTATAATTAATTAAAAAAAAAAGCAGGGGATGTTACGCCATGGTAAACATGGCCCTTTCCCAACGTTAAGATGTGTTGCTGCCATAAAAAAAAAAATTTAAATGGTACATTATGTTTATATGTTTTATATTGCGAATAAAATTTATTTAAGTTTGTTTATGAGATTTGCAAATCATTGCATTCTGTTTTTATGTAGATTTTACACAGCATCCCAATGTTTTTGGAATTGGGGTTTTACAACTATCCTCTAAGGCCCCATTCACATATTGCATATTAGGAAAGTAGGTTCCCGTTTGCGATTTTAAAAGCATGGTTCACACACGTTTCCACATGTCACACATAGAGCAGCCTATTTCCCTGTGTGCTTTTGTTGCCCTAAATAAACTCGGGAAGCAAATTTTGGCCCTGAGCCAAGTGTCATGTTACACGCATGTTTTGCTGTGGGACAAATTGACCTGCGCTTGGGCTGCCATTCGAGATGAATGGCACCCAAATGCACATTGCATGATATGCCGCAATTTAACTGCCCAAATTACCCAGTTTCTGAATCAATATCATGAGCTGCCATGGTGCAGGTGCACCAACCACCAGTACCATAACAGTCAATGGCACTTTTGGGCAAGCTGCACAAAGTCATTCATTGCTCAGGTGTTAGTGGCTAGTTCGCCTGCACCATGGCAACACATAACTGCTCCAGAGTGGGCAGCATGCAGGGCCACCCCCTGCATTCAGAAGAAGACAGAAATCCACTTCCTCCAGATCTTCTCCACCTTCAAACCTGCTGCACTGCTGAAGCCAAAAGGTTGAGGTCTGATATGAATAAGGCAATGTGTGACCGGGGGGCTTTGTGAAGGGGGCACGCTAATGTGATGGGAGGACTCTAACGTGAAGGGAGACTTCTGATGTGAAGCCAGTTTCATCAAGGTGGTTTTGTACATTTATCAAACTTTTAAATAAAAAGTATGTAATAATTGTAAATAAATTTATCCAAACATAAAATGAATATCTCAAATGTCCATGAATAAATCCTGCACCACTGTGCAGTGATCCTAGAATTTTCTACTTCCATCCAAGTGTTGCATGCTTCACCCAGTGTTCGAACCACATGCTCACCTTTTTATTGACCCAATGTCATATTAAGGTCATAAAATGCCTTGGCCCCACCATGGGCTATTAGGTTTCCGCTCTCCTCTGGACTTTTATCCTCCACCTGCAGTAGTCCACCAGCCCTATTCCACTCTCACTATTTGCTCCAAAAAGTATTTTCCAGTGGAGGGGCAGTAGAAAAATACCTTCATCAATAAACCTGACTGCTGAATTTCACAAAAGAAAGTAATGATTGTTTTCTCATCATTTGTGGGCTCTTGAGAAGAAACTCATAAAACATATACAGAGAGAACAGAGTCAGTCCGAGGTTATAAACTGCTAAAATCCCTCTACATGAAATGGGTTGAATGTTTTGCTTGTACTTTGGTCCTATCCACACAATAAAAAAAATACAGGATAGTGCAAACAAAGGTGGGAATATAAATTATCCAACAGGAACCATCCTTTCACTTGCGGGTAGAACTAAGCTTGTATTTACACCTGAGCAGAAAATTTTCATGTGCTTTTGTTTGAGCATTATATGCCTCTCCACTGGAAAATGCATTTTCAGCAAATACTGAGAGTGGAATAGGCCTAGTGGATTACTGAAGGTGAAGGATAAAAGCCCAGAAGAGAGGGGATACCTAATAGCCCATGGTGGGGCCAAAGGCGTGTTATGACCTTAAAGCGGAACTTCACTTTCTCAGTCAACATAGACTATTTTTAATCCTTATGCTGCTAGCATCAGTGAATGGATAGGGAAGTATATCATATTTACATGTTTTAAACACTTACATTTCTTCAGTTACTTCCTGGTTTCCATGTCTAGGCAAATGATGTCATACAACCCAGCAGTCTTCTGGAGGGGAGGGTTCTCAACTCAGCCAATGCCTGAGCTAAGGGCAAATAGATTCCAGGAAGTAAAAGATACATGAACCATCTGCCCTTACTCAAGCTGGCCACAGCCAGAAATGCTAGGGGATGTTTTTGAAAGTGATTTCTCAGCAAAACAAAGCATGGAGTCATGGGTGGATGGGTGAGTTGGGTTTGAATATTAACAATGAATTAAATAGCATTTGTAAGCTCCAAGGAGCAGGGCCCTCCTATCCCTCTTGTATTGAACTGTATTGTTGCTGTATTGTCTCCCGTTATATTGTAAAGCGCTGAGCAAACTGTTGGTGCTATATAAATCCTGTATAATAATAATAATTTTTGGTTTGTGGTGGTCAGATGCAGTGCAGTTCCACTTTATTATGACATTGGGGTCAATAAAAGAAGGTGAGCGTGTGGTATGAACACAGAGTAACACACTTGTATTGAAGTAGAAAATTCTAGGATCATTGCACAGTGGTGGAGGATTTATTCATAGACATTTGAGTTATTCATTTAATGATTGGACTTTTTGTTTACTATTAAATACTTTTTGGTATTTATTTATTTTTCTGTTTGTGCTACATTGAAATGTTTGATACAGTGAAGGAAATAAGTATTTTATCCACTGATGATTTTGAATGTTTGCACACTCACAAAGAAATGATCAGTCTAAAAATCGAATGGTAGGTGTATTGTAACACTGAGAGACAGAATAGCAACAAAAAATTCAAAAGAAATGCATGTCTAACAAATTATGCGCTGATTTGCATGTTCATGAGGGAAATAAGTATTTGATCCCCTTCACAAAACATGACTTAGTACTTGGTGGCAAATCCCTTGTTGGCAATCACAGAGGTCAGACATTTCCTGTAGTTGGTCACCAGGTTTGCACACATCTCAGGAGGGATTATGGCTGACATTTGCCAACTTGAAGTTTCAGCTCCCTCCACAGATTTTCAGTCGGATTAAGGTCTGGAGACTGGCTAGGCCACTCCAGGACCTTAATATGCTTCTTCTTGAGCCACTCCTTTGTTGCCTTGGCTGTGTGTTTTGGGTCATTGTCATGCTGGAACACCCATCCACGACCCATTTTCAGTGCCCTGGCTGAGGAAAGAAGGTTCTCCCTTTTAAGAGACTGCTTCTAATCTCAGCTTGTTACCTGTATGAAAGACACCTGGTAGCCAGAAATCCTGCTGAATGATAGGGGATCAAATACTTATTTCCCCCATGAACATGCAAATCAGTGCATAATTTGTTAGACATGCATTTCTTTTGAATTGTTTGTTGTTTTTCTGTCTCTGATTGTTACAATACACCTACCATTCGATTTTTAGACTGATCATTTCTTTGCGAGTGGGAAAACATTCAAAATCAGCAGAGGATCAAATACTTATTTCCTTCACTGTATACTGTATTTACAGAGGTGTGCTGAAAAGCACTAGGGGATGTTTTAGCAGCAATCGACACATACTGTATATATACGTATAATTTTTGTTCACGGAAGTATTATATATAACTGCGCTGATAGATTTTGTCACATAATGGTGTATACATTGTCCCAAGCTCTGGTTTCCCATTGATAAGTAACATTTCATTTTTTTAGTCTAGGGTGCCTCAAGATTTTGAATAGTTTTAAAGGGTTTCCACTAAAGAGGTTAAAGTGATACTAAAGTCTTGTTTTTCTCTTAGGGCTTGTTCACATTTGACTAAATTTCTAACTCTCACCAAATGCTCCTATAGCTTTAGTATAAACATTTGACAGGCATTATTGAGCTTTAGTGTGGGCTTTGGACTGGCTTTTTACAAGCATTAAAATGATCACCAAAAGCTCTATGTGCAGTTTTGAAGCATTTGACAAGCGTTAAAACCACACCAAAAACTAAAAAAACTGTAATGATATTAACGCTCTGCAACCACATCGCAAATGCCCCGCAAATGCCTGCCAGTGCGTTTGATTAGCTTCACCATAGACTTGAATGGGAGGTGTTGAAAGGCTTCAAACTCTTCCTGACTCAACATGAGGCTTCAATTTTGAAGCGAGGTGACGCTAACGCACTGTGTGCTGCTCATAGTATAATTTGCATAGGCATTTGAGGAGCGCTAAAAACGCCCCTCAAACACCTACTTTCAATGCCAGTGTGAACTACGCCTTAAAAGTAGCAAACATGTCATACTTACCTGCTCTGTGCAGTGGATTTGCCCCGAGCAGTCCGGATCCTTCTCTTCTCAGGTCCCCCGAAGGCGCTCCTGACTCCTCCCTCCTGTCGAGTGCCCCCATAGCAAACAGCTTGTCCATTCATACACAGAGCCGTGGCTCGGCCCTCCCCCTTCCTCTCCTGATTGGCTCACTGGCTGTGATTGACAGCAGTGGGTGCCAATGGCTAATCGAAAGTGAGAGTCCCCGGTGAACTGAGGCTGTTGTGGACATTGTTGGATAAAGAGGGGGCTCAGGTAAGTGTTAGGGGAGGCTGCTACACACAGAAGATGTTTAATCTTTATGCATAGAATGCATGAAGGTTAAAAAAAACCTTGAGACTTTAGAACCACTTTAAGAAACGCTGCTCTAAGCTACTTATTAGATGTTTAGACATCAGATGTCAGCATACAGTTAATCTATTGGATAATTTTATTCTATGATGACCTGCACAACAAATAATTCCCTTTGTTTATAAATTGCCGTTCATAACTGTGTTGCTATGCAGCTGGAGTACTTATTGTACCCAGGTACTACTGTTTATTTACTGATTACAAATGTGTTATTTGTTTTGTGTTTTTTGCAGATTGGATTCTCAGCTGCTGATGCAGTTACCGGCCTTAAGCTTATAGAAAGAGGAGTTCCAAAAGAACATTTGGCTCTTTTGGCTGTTCCAATGGTGCCACTGCAAATATTATTGCCCTTACTAATCAGCAAGTACACTGCTGGACCCAAACCTTTAGATGTCTTCCACAGAGCCATGCCTTTCAGGTTAGTGAACGCAAATGCAGTAATTATGGAAGAATGATACGTACATTTCAGGATGGCCACAAAACACGACTGGGTTGATTTACTAAAACTGGAGAGTGCAAAATCTGGTGCAACTGTGCATGGTAGCCAATCAGCATCTATCATCAGCTTGTTCAATTAAGCTTTGACAATAAAACCTGGAAGCTGATTGGTTTCTATGATTGGTTTCTATGCAGAGCTGCACCAGATTTTGCACTCTCCAGTTTTAGATAACTTTGTATTTTATTGAAAGTCTTAAATAACAATAACTACAGATTTACCTTATTGAACATGCATATTTTTACTGTAATGAATTAAAAATACAGTTATTTAACTCCTGTGCCGGAATCTTACACTGCAAGATGATAGTCGTGACTGAGATACACCTTAAAGAATATGTTAACCCAAGATTTCATATTACATAGTTAGTCTGGCTCCAAAAAGACAAAAGTCCATCCAGTTCTACCGTTTAAAAAAAAAAGTTATAATCCTATACCCACAGCTGATCCAGAGGAAGGCAAATAAAACCAGCAAAGCAAGAACCAATTTGCTCCTGCAGGGGAAAAAATTCCTTCCTGATCCCCCGAGAGGCAATCAGATATTCCCTAGATCAACTTTACCTATAAATGTTAGTATCCAGTTATATTCTGTGTATCTAAGAAAGAATCCAGGCCTTTTTTGAAACAATCCTCTGAGCTGGCCAGAACCAACTCTTGAGGGAGTCTATTCCACATTTTCACAGCTCTCACTGTGAAGAAACCTTTCCATGTTTGGAGAATAAATTTATTTTCCTCCAGACGTAAAGAGTGCCACCTTGTCCTCTGTGATGACCTCAGGGTGAATAGCTCTACACCGAGTTCACTATATGAACTACTGATATATTTATACATGTTTATCATATCCCCCCTTAATCTCCTCTTCTCAAGAGAGAATAAATTTAGTTCCTCTAATGTTTCCTCATAGCTGACCTCGTCCATGCCTCTTCTCAGTTTGGTTGCCCTTCTCTGTACTTTCTCCAGTTCCCCAATGTTCTTTTTGTGAATTGGTGCCAAAACTGAACTGCATATTCCAGATGAGGTATTACTAGATATATTTCTGATATGTGCCTGCTATACCATGTACTTGTGAAATCTCTGGTGTTCCTGCCAGTCCCTCTGCTTTCCCTTTAAAAACTGACCAAATTAGGCAGCACTGGGAGCACAGCATGCTCAGTGTTCTGACTGTGCTGGAACTCAGCCTGCTCTCCTCCAATAATCAGATGGGATTATTATTTCAGGATTTATATAGCACCAACCGTTTGCGCAGCGCTTTACAAAATGAAGGTAGACATTACAGTTACAATACAATTTGGTACAAGAGGAAACAGAGGGCCCTGCTCTTTAGATCTTACAATCTAGGAGGAAGGGTTGAGTGATACAAAAGGTAATAGCTGTGGGGGGATGAGCTGATGGAGGAAATAACTGGCGGTTTACTAGGTAGAAGCAGGATAGACTTCTTTAAAGAGAAAGGTTTTCAGGGATCGTCTAAAGGTGGATAGATTAGGAGACAGCTGGACAGATTGGGGTAGAGAATTACAAAGGATGGGAGAAGCTCGGCAGAAGTCCTGGAGGCAAGCATGGGAGGAGGTGACACAGGAACTAGAGAGCAAAAGGTCTTGGGAGAATCGAAGAGAGCGGTTTGGTTGATATTTTGAGACCAGGCTGGTGATGTAGTTGGCAACAAGAGTTGTGGATGGCTTTGTAAGTTGCTTTAGTATTTTGAATTGTATTCGTTGAGTGAGTGAAAGCCAGTGGAGGGATTGGCAGAGAGGGGTAGCAGACACTGAATGGTTGGTAAGGTGGATGAGCCTGGCAGCAGTATTCATGATGGACTGGAGGGGGGATCACTGGGAAGAACAGTGAACTGTTGTTTCTCCTCCCTTAACATTCCAAGCTTCTTTTGCAGCTGGTAACAGAGGGTATGTGATCACTTATAAAAAAAAGAGGAAAAAAGAATATTTTTATATCTATACACAAATGTTTTTCTTTCATTTTGTATTTTAAACTGAATGGGTTGTTTTACAAGGTTAGGGTTCACTTTTACATTAAATCTGGTTGCTGCCTGCCCTTGCACACTGTTTCCCAGATCCTAAAAGTGCATAAATAGTGTCAGATAAAAACCAAATCGTTGTGAACATTACTTGTAACTACACAACTCGGTTACTGCACACTTTTATGCACACTCAGAAGCTGAAAGACCCTGGGTAAGATCTGGTAGTTGACAGCGCAGCGAACAGTTGATTCCAGTTGACCTCAGACCCAGCCATTAGGAAGAGTGCACATGGGATCTGTATTAGAATCACATCTAGTGCCCATCGTGCTTCTGGTAGGGGTTTCAACACCTACTCATGGGGGTAGGCGGTGCTTACTGAAGTGTGGAATAAGGGAATGGGAGCTACATTGCTAGTTCCCTCAGAGGCTTTAGTCTTTGTTCATGAACCAATTGGGCATTTATGATGTTCTGACTGCTCTTCAAATTGTTATAGTAGTACCAACATACCACTCAGGGATAGATTGTTCTATCGGCTCAGAGCTGATAACGGACACTGCACTATGGTAGTCTTGACCACTAAGACATTCATGTCTGGTAATCCCCATAGACACACGCAGAACATATAAGACCCCACAATACACCCTAGCATGATTTTGAAGTTGTATTTTATCTCAAATTATGATTAGTAAGTGAGTGTACAGCACTACAGAGCTTCTTCAAATGTGAGAAATCGGATGTACTCTCACTTATACTTTTAAACAGCTGGGGAATCATAGATTGTCATACATGGTACAATTCATTCATGAGAATGTACAAATGGCCAAGTCTGCAGCTTAGTGCTAGGGCCATACACGTGTCGATTTTTGGACAAGAATATAAAAGAAAGTCTTACGAAAATTCTTTGAACATTCAATGACTGGACAAATGTCGTTTGAAAATTGTCTTTTGCTTTTAACATTCGACTTTAAAATGAATGAAATTTCTGAATGATAGCCACGAACACTGGCCAAAGCTTCGTTTGATGGAGAAACGTTTTCCTTCCTGCCCGTTCAAATTTTCCCGTCACTGCTGTAAAAAATGAACATCAATTTGACCCACTAACAATTAGAAAATCAAACAAATATTCTTGAACTGTGTCCGGCAGGATGTTGTTGCTCTGAAGCTTGTGGAATAAGTGAGTAGTGGTAGTGCAGCCTGCTTCTTTGGATCATCACAGTGGCTAAGGCTGGCCATACATTATACAATTTTCTTGTACAGGTTTCCTTTAGATTTACCAAAACCATATAATATGAGGTAAAACCTAAACACTTTCAATTTGTATACAATCAGGCAGGCACTACATAGTTGAAGGTAAATCTAAAGGAAATTGAATAAGAAATTTGTATAACGTATGGCCAGCTTTAGAAGCCTTGCAGCACTGAGGTACTCTGTTCAAATCCAGGTTCATTCAATACTCTATCTACCTGGAGTTTGTCCATGCAGATAGTGTCTATCAGGCATCCGGTTTTGCCAGATCGCTGAAAATGACCTTCATTAGGGCAAATATTACCAATACAATAAATGTAAAAAATGATGCTAATGATTATAGTAATTATTTAGTCATGGGCTGGTTTCCTTGAGCTAAGTAGGTTCGCACATATGATCTTTTGAGAGCAATTTTTAAAATGAATTAGAGGTTACATTTTGTATTCTACATGAGATGAGGGATTTGTTTTTTGTTTTTTTTAATAGCAAGTCACTATTATTGTAAACTTTAATGTTCATTTTAACCTTAACTGAATGAGTGTGTATCATAAACAACTGTCATGTTTATTCTTTTATAAAATAGAGGGGTTTTTTTTCTTCTTTTTTTTCATCCTTTGTTGCATCTCAGTGCTGCTGACCTCCTGTATCCTCTTTGCAACTATTTCATGTCTACATGCCTGCACTACAGCAAAGGCTGAAATGCATTTCTCGGGCAGGTGTCTAAATGGGGACAACAGTGACTAATGCTGTATAATGAGCATTAAAACAGCCACTTGTAGTCTTCATCGGATGCCTGTGTGAAGGATGACAACGCAAGAGTACAGTTTGGAAACAGGGGCGGAGTATTGTCCTAATCTCCAGATATTGTTTTAATAAAAGCCTCAGATTTAAAAATATATAAAAATTACAAATTAAATTATGAATAGCCTAATATTGTTTAAAGCAGAATATTAAAAGTGCAAGTTCTGCTCATCCTTCTCCTCCCCTTCTACTGTAACATTATTGGCAGTTTTTGTTTCTGGGAGCAGGTACCCACTTCCAAATTTCTTTCATACGCAAGAAAAAGGCAAGCCTGGCTTACCTCACTCCCCGCCCACAACCTCCCTTGAGGCATCACGTCTTAGGAGGCTGTGGGACCAGTCTGAATGCACAGCAGGATCTGATGCATGCGCAGTGGGGATGCGGCTGTGAAACAGCAGGAAGTCACAGCCACCCCTACAGCCAAGATGGCATCTCCAGGTATCCAAAGGCCAGTGTAGAAGGGGGAGGACAGAGTTGGACTCCTGGGCTGGTAAGTGTCTGTTCAGTATTTGTAGTTGCTGACTTTTAATTTATTTTATAAATTAGTGTAGTTCCTTCTTAGGCCATATTCACACGGCCAAGGAAAAACGCATTTACAGTTCTAAATGCAGCTGGATTTTTTTCCACTGAGACATTCACACAGGTGCGTAAACATGCACTGTGTTCAGATCCGTAAAACAAGATCCAAGGACCTGCATCTGAGGACATGTGTATACACATATGCCATTTATAAAAAGAACAGGCTACTTTTTTACGCATTAGAAAAAAGGATCTATTTCACACGTGACCTTTTGTTCCCTACCTAATAATCAGTAAAAGTTTTACGGCCATGTGAATGTAGCCTTAGGCCCCTTTCACACAGGCGTTCTGTTTGTCTGTTTTTCATTTATCCATTGACAGATGAAAAACAGCCATCAATGCATCTCTATGGAAAAACGAATGTAAATGGATGATCATCTGTTTAGATCCGTCAACATCCGTTTTTTTAAATGGATCAAAGCCCAATTTTTGTTCCATTGAAAAAAAACTGAAAGAGATGTAAACGTACAAACGGTCTGTTTTTGTATTGGTAGTGGATGTAAAAAAATGGTGAAAAACTGATGAAGACTGATGTAAACTGAATCCGTTTTTTCTTTGAAGAAATGTGACTGAACAGATGAAACAAACAGAACCACTGGACCCTAAACCTTTTTATAACTGTTTGTGGAAATGTCAAAATGAAAAAGAAGACAAAATCCACACTGGCTACGTTAAAGTAATTTTGCTATAGCATTAGTCTACCCAGTATTTTACACATGGGGCAAAGTAAAACAGGTGTTTTATTTTTCATATTCTGCTGTTATTCTAACACTGTCTTTCTCTGCCTGTTGCCTCCCTATTAAAGGTTGCTTATCGGTCTAGAATTTGCCTTTTTAGTTTGGTGGACTCCACACGTAAGCCATGAAGGAGGCTTCCCTATTTACTACTATGCTGCTATTCTGTTGAGCTATGCCTTACATCAGGTAACACTCCATCCAATAGCATTATTACTTATCATTTTTTGTCTGTAATGCGGTGACTTTTCCAGTGACTGGAAGAGGTTTAATGCAGGGGTCCCAAAACTTTCTAAGCAAAGGGCCAGTTCACTGTCCTTTAGAGTTCCTTCACACAATGGTGTAGGGACATCAGTTTTTCTGCACGCAATCTGCACAGCAAAATCAATTGTTCTATATGTGCCCTGTTCACACGACAACAATGGTATCATGCAGATTTTTTTTCTGTGCAGGAATCTGCAACATGTATTAAACTCATTGAATGCACATGAAAACTGATGTAAACTGATGTCTCTGCAAATGAAATCTGCGTGTTAGTTTCCATCAGTTTTTCTGCAGGTATGGTGTGAACAAGGCCTCAGACTTTAAGCGGACCACACTGTAGTCTTTGAAAGTAGAAAATGACTCTAAATCAGAAAAAATTCTAGAGGCTCTGGGGTCAGTAGAAGAATGTGCCAAGGTTGGTGGTCAGTGAGTAAAAAAAAAATAGTTGCCTAGCATTGGCATCAGTAGGAGGAATATTGTCACATGGTTAGTGTCAGTGGGAGGAATATTGTCCCATGGTTGTGTAAGTGGGAGGAATTGTGCCCCATTGTTAGTGTCAGTGGAAGGAATAGTGTCCTACTGTTGGTATTAGTGGCAGAAATAGTGCCCCATCATTGGTGTCAGTTGAGGAAATAGTGCCCCCTCATTGGAGTCAGTGGAAAGAACAGTGCCCCATCATTGGTGTCAGTGGAAAGAATAGAGCCCTATCATTGGTGTCAGTTGGTGGAATAGAAGTTGAATTGTCCATGGGCTATGAAATGTGAATGATTTTTTTGTTTCCTTTAGTCAGTATGTATGCAGCTCTTTGGGCAACATTACACTGTGTGCTTGCTGCAGACTGGGTGTGGTTAAAAATGGACGTGGTCAGAGGATGCTGCAGAGTTAATTTTGAAAATCTTGTTTTGAAAATAGTTTCCTACAACGATGCCACCTCCTCTTCCCTCCCCCTCTCTGTTGGGGTCCCCCAGGGCTCTGTCCTTGGACCCCTTCTCTACTCCATCTACACCTCCTCCCTTGGCAAACTCATACACTCCCACGGCTTCAATTACCACCTCTACGCTGATGATACTCAAATCTACCTATCCAACCCTCACCTCACCCCCACATTCTCCGCCCACATCACTCACCTCCTAAATGACATCTCTGACTGGATGTCGCTCCATTTCCTGAAGCTCAACCTCTCCAAAACCGAGCTTCTCGTCTTCCCCCCAGCCCGCACCCCCCCCCCCATCCTTTCCATCATCACCAACACCACCACCATCAATCCCGCCCAGCAAGCCAAGGTCCTTGGCGTCATTCTGGACTCAAACCTTTCCTTTCAACCTCATATCAAATCACTCACAAACACATGCAGGCTCCACCTCCGGAACATCGCCAAGATACGCTCCTTCCTTACCCCAGACACCACTAAACTACTCGTACACTCCCTGATTATCTCACGCCTTGACTACTGCAACTCCCTCCTCATCGGCCTACCCCAGTGCAGGCTCTCCCCGCTTCAGACCATCCCGAACTCAGCTGCCAGACTCATCCACCTCACCAGCCGCTCCACCTCTGCCACCCCCCTCTGCCTCTCCCTCCACTGGCTCCCCATTGCCCAACGCATTAAATTCAAATTGCTCACCCTGACCTATAAGGCCATTCACAAGACTGCCCCTAACTACCTCACCGACCTGATTCCCAGGTACCACCCTACCCGTACCCTTCGCTCTTCACAGGACCTCCTTCTATCTTGCTCCCTGGTCTCCTCCTCCCACGCACGACTGCAAGACTTCTCCAGGTCCTCCCCCATTCTCTGGAACTCACTACCCCAATCCACCAGACTGTCACCTTCCCTCCTCACCTTCAGGCGCTCCCTGAAAACCCACCTCTTCAGGGAAGCCTACCCCACCCTCACCTAACAGCCGCTGCCCTTCCCTCCTCCTACCACTCCATCCCCCACAGCCATTTCCTCCTGTACCACTACCCCCTCCCTCCTAGATTGTAAGCTCGAAAGAGTAGGGCCCTCTTACCCCTCGTGTGCTGTTTGATGTTACTGTACTGTTTCATGTATTGTCCCCCCCCCTCTATTGTACAGCGCTGAGCAAACCCTTTGGCGCTATATAAACTAGATAAATAAATAAATCTGGTAACTTTAGTGTTTTGTGCAATCACTGCACATTAGGGACCATGTAAAGACAGTATGTTTGAGTGGTGGTTTTTACAGACCACAAACATAGGTGAAAAGGCATGGAAAGTAGGACACTAAGTGGACAATATTATAGACCGCAGAAATATGGTTCATACCTTCTGCAATTGAGAATATGCTCACAGAAGACCTCTGCCATATTTAATTTTCCTTTAAACTGAATTTGTGGTTTTTAGAATTGATCTCTCAAGCATGGCACCTCTAGGCCATTCTTCAGCTGCTCATGCTCCTTCCTTTTGTGTTTAATACAATGCACCTATGAATGTTTCCTGATCCTAAAACAGAAACAATTAACAATTACACATTTTTGAAATGACTGTACACTGGTCTTAAAGCACTACAGAGTTGTCAACATTTTCTGAGTGTGTAGAAATTGCAGTAACACCCCTTGATGGTCCTATCTATTCCGCCACTATAAGACCATCTCAAATTGGACTGTGCAACATTTGCTATTTACGTTAATACCTTTCCAAATGACCCATTTAAGGAATGGACACACATTTGCAAGTATTTTATTTTTGAGATGGAACTAGTTGATACAATAAAGCCGTGTAGATACTGTAGTAAAAGTAAGTAAAGATTATTCTGTTTCTATTCCTTTCTATGAACATCATCTTGGTGGATGCTTTGATCCACAAAGACATGAGTATTAAATAAGTGCCACATATTGTCACGTCATTTAAAATTTTGATGGATCCAGCTGTTCGGTTTTTTTTTGGTTTTTTTTCTTGGTAATGTTATTAGCAGTATATAGTAATTTTAAAGACTTAAAGACAATACAGATAGTAATGGAAAAAGTGGCTGTTGATTATTAATTACCATATAACTATATACACTGGGGTAACATTTTTCTAATGTACATTAATAGCTCCTAACAAATTATCTTTTACATTCCAGGTTGCGTTATATAGTATGTTTGTGGCAATCATGGCTTTCAATGCCAAAGTGAGCGATCCTCTCATTGGAGGAACATATATGACCCTATTAAATACAGTATCCAATCTTGGAGGCAATTGGCCTTCTACAGTAGCACTTTGGTTTGTGGATCATCTGACAAGTAAAGAGTGTGTTGGAGCAGAAGGACAGAGCTGTGCTGATCACGACGCTGCTGAGGTACTCTGATAGATATATATATGCCATACTAATCTTGTAAACTACACTGTACCTGTGTACACAGAATGTTCAGATAGTATGTTTGCCATTTGAAAACCCTAGACATAATCTTGTGCTTTCTATTGGCCACATAGAGATTTTGCATCAAAAATTGCAAAATACATATTTTATATTTATTGTCTAGTTTGGCTAGTTGAACTTGTGGATGGTAGAATGCTTAGTTTCTGGTGATTACATCCAATCATTTTTGTGTGACCCAGTGCATGGAAAGTGGTTGAGGTTCCCTTAAAGCGGAACTCAAGGGATCAATCACCTTTCCAATGGTCCTTTGGTGGAGTCGATATATTCTTCTATGTTTTTCATATTTTTCAGCCATCTTCATTGGCGGCCGCGGGATAACATTGCTCCTGCACATGTGCAGGATCTAGTCATTCTGGCAAACATGGATTGGGGCCAGCCACTGCTCAGTTTACAGTCTGGGGATCGCAGTGAGTAGGCAGGTAGGTGTAGTTTATTGCAGAAGAGACATTGTAAATCTCTTCTTGGATAAAAAGCCTGCCTGCTCAGAGTATGAACCGACAGAACTTTAGTTCTGCTTTAACTGATGATCCATGACAGTGACAGGCAGCTTCACTAGTGTGGTACAGAAGAAGCCAGGGCCAAGCATAACTTAAGTTGCTGAAGTAGCTTTGGGAAACCTGCTAAATAGGCGTAGGCACTGCTTTATTTCTAAAATGGCCACATGACAACTTTTGAAGTTTAGGAAAACTAGTCCCCAGCACATTTAGATTAGTGTCTGAGAATCATTTTATGTGCAATAGGCATATAACAGGCCATCCATGGCTAGACTTTCAACTGCTTTAGCTGGAATCTGACAAAATGTGAGTCATGGGTGCCCTGTCGGCATTACCTAGCTTGAAAAACTTTAAATGAAAAATCAAATGAGCCAGATGGAAAACTGTTGGACGAACAGTGAGTGCATCATATCAGAATCAGTTACTGCTTGGGTATTCAGACAACTGCAGTTGTCATGCTTGCTTGAATACAATAGCTGGCAGTAGAGATTTCTCCATCAGCATTATTTAGCATGGATGGAGGGATCTATAAGATTACTTTAATTCAGCTCGCAAGCTGAAGACAAATAAATGCATTTATGTTTAGCCTAAAGTGGGCCATAGATGGAGCAATTTTCTTTCCTGAAACCACGTTTGACTCCCCCATCAACACAGTCCTCTCTGCTGGAGGGATTCCCCCATCAACGCTATTATGTTCTTCAGGCGAGGGGTCGAGAGCACTGTCCCAGTCGGAAGAAGAGTGATTACTGATAGCAGCTATAATAGCCGCTAGCAATAATTGCATGTAAAATGACAGGCTGGTTGTACCAAATCGATAAACTTGGGTACATTCAGCCTGCCCATACATGGTTTGAATCTTGACCGATCCCTGCTGCACCAGCTGAGATTTGAACCTTCTATGGCCAGCGTTGTCGCTATCAGAAGATCAGATTCCTTTTCATTTTGTTACATGTTCTATATTCAGGAAAGAGATGACGTGATTGGTTGCTGTAGTTAAAACCAGGTGGTTTTGCCTAAAGATAATTTTATTAACTGAGCTTCATTTGGTTGTTTATTCCCCAAAATATTTACATTTCCTCTTTTTCTCATGTTTCTTTCAGCTGTGTGTAAAACTTGGTGGCACATGCGTGACAACACTAGATGGTTATTTTGTGGAGTCTGTTATATGCGTGGTCATTGGATTTTGCTGGTGGTTCTTTCTGGGACCCTCATTTAAGAAACTGCAGGACGAGAGGCAATCTTCATGGAAGTGCCAGCGGAGGAGACGCAGTTATTGTTAGAACTGGAAGAAAGAACTGAATGACTGAAATAATTTCTACCCAAGAACAGTGCAACAATCAATCTTTATAGAAAACAAAATAAATCCTTGTTATACTGTTTATGGCAGCTTAGTAAGTTCTCAGTCACAGCTACATGGGTTGTCTGCAATGTGCTATCCATTGGCAAAGTACAAATAAGCCAGAAAAAGAATTTTTATGGAGTCATTGAAACATTGACCATGCTGTTAAAGCAGAGTTCCAGCTGAAAAAAAAAAAAAGTCAGCAGCTACAAAAACTGCAGCTGCTGACTTTTAAAATACAGCCACTTACCTGTCCATCGGTCCACCGCTGGTTTCACTGGCCATCTTCTCTCCCTGGAGCCGGCATCTTCAGTATGGGCACCCGGCTGTGACAGCTTGCGGCTTCACAGCCGGGTGCCCACTATGCATGTGCGAGAAGCGTTGTGCTTTGTGAATGGCCCCGTAGTCTTCTGAGACCTGTCACCTGTCCCAGAAGACTATGGGGAGGGAGGGAGGACAACTTCTGCTTCTGATCGCCTAGATGATCACAGTGGGAGCGGGTACCTGTCAAATTCGGGTACCCCCTCCCCAAAGGTGCCAATCCTTAATGGGAAGTGGGGGATAAAGCATTAAAATGGAACTTCCTTTTTTGGATGGAAGTCCTCTTTAAGTGCTTTACAGCCTAAAGTGTTAAAATTAACACTTGAGTAACAATGTTCAGTTGTAAACACTGAGGATTGTCACATGAGTCGGTTAACCCATTTTATAGTTTGTCTCCTAATAGGCATGTACCTAGAGAAGAAGGTACACTTAGAGGCCTATTCATAACTGAAGCTGAACTTCGGGGATTCAACCACATGTAAAATGTGCCTGAAAACTATGGTTTAAGTCCAATGAAGAGCATGCACCTTGTGCACTTATCTCTTTCATTTACAATTTTCATTTTTACTGAGCACCAAGAGCATACCTATCCCTATACCCCCCCATGCAGAACCTTCTGGTCTCAGCTTTTACAGATGCAGTCATATGCAGTTGTGCTGCCAGCCCCAGCTCCTGCACAATCAGAGAGTGTTTTGCATTATGTGAATGCCATGACAAATTACAAAGCCTCCTCTGAATGGGCAGCATAGGTAAGGGGCAGTGCTGCTGCTGTATGAGAAAGCAATGTCTCTCCTGACAAAATTACAGAAGTTTAATGATAGCTGTACTTCCAGCACTCAGTAAAGCTGTCAGTTTAAAAGAGAGAAGAAAAGTTAAGACCACAAGGTGGGTTGCACCTAGTTGGATTTATCCCTTTTGTAAGACCGCAAATTTTAGTAAGTGGCTGAATCCTGGAGTTCAGCTTTAGGTGTGGTTCCTCTCTCTGCACACCACAGGATGTTGCCGTAATTACGCCGCACCACAACTTCCATTTTGTTTTGTTTACAGCCTCATAGTGGAGTACAGAGCCTTCAATGTCCTGCAACAATCTTCTGCTTAACACTGCAGAAAACATACTGGATGCTGGAAGGAGGAGAGCGCTGTCAGGCTTAAGCAAGTAATGTGTCTGGCTTCCTCATCCAAAGAGCACACTTTCATATTTATTATAATTTATGACATTCTGTTTGCTTCAAACTTTCGAAGCAAGCACAACGCAGAACACATTTGTTAAGCACACAGTAGTGGTTTATAATTGTGCCAAAGGCACTTTAATAGAGAGGCACTGGTATGGCTGCAGTTAGGCCATACATCTGCTTTATAAATGGGCCCCCAAGCTCTCATTCACACTTTTTTGTTCTGGTACATTGCATTAATACATGCATGTTAACATGTGGTGCTTTAAGTCGGCACACCAGGATGTACCAGAAAATGGACTTACGTGATTCTTGTCAACGTAGTGCATTTCATTGCTGTGCAAAGCATGTACGTTCACTTGCTGCATTATTACAGTAACGTGCACCTTACTGCAACACATAGACCCCCGGGTCCCCTTCACACAGTGTTAAGTCTGGATCTGTTTATTTTTGTTTTGTTTAGACAAATGTAGACTGAACTGCAAAGTATGTCTATGGACGTGTGGATGTAAATGGACATATGTTCGTTTAAATCCACTTACATCCAAGTTTATGTCTGCAGAAAGAAAAACAGAAAAGATCTGCATTCTTTCCTGTTTTTGTGGACATAACCGGATGTCGTCCTTTTACATCTGTTCTATGTCTGCTTTTAGACAAGAAACATATTTTTTGTTTATACTTTCGTCATTTATGACTAGTTTCTAAAACAACTAAAAAAAGTACATGGAAGGCCCCAATGCATACCGGTCATTTCGCCCTGGTGCATGGAGCTGTGCCGTTTGGCTGCTGGCAGAGGGCACATGTGTCCTGTCCTGCTCCTCTGCCAGCAGCCTGTCAAACTCTGTGAGAGGCTGACAGCTGCTGCAGCTGGACAGGGCACCTACTGGTACAGTTGTTTAGAATCTGGCTTAAGTATTTGGTGCACTCGGAATGGCACTGTAATGGTCTTGGCAGAATAAACAAGGACACAGAACACTGTGTAAGTCCTATTGTGATGCAGAGGATGTCCTTATGGATGATTCAAATCCATATGGATAGCGTAACTTAGAGGCTGCCAGCTGGAGGAGAGCTAGAAGAGACTCTGTTGAGAGATTGAAGAGAAGAAAGAGCGGCGCCTTCTAAGTGCAGCAGATTAAAAACTTTAATAAAAAATAAGATACAGGCAACTCACAAGATACATGGTGAGAAGGCGCTTGTCATGTAAATAATATCCGTTGTGGACTGTAGTGCTAATTGCTGTCCAATGGTGTCAGGCCGGTGTAAGGCGGCGATGCGGGTGACTCCCAGCACTCCTACGAACTCTGGAATTACCCATGTGACTGGATGTGCTGTCAGTGCCTCTTCCTAGTGTACCCGGAGTTTGTAGGAAGTGCTGGGAGCCACCAGCATCGCCACCTTACACCAGACTGACCCCATTGGACAGTGATTAGCACTCCAGTCCACAGTGGATGTTATTTACATGACAAGCGCCCTCCCACCATGTATCTTGTGGGTTGCCTGTATCTTATTTTTTATTAAAGTTTTTAATCTGCTGCACTTAGAAGGTGCCACGCTTTCTTCCATTCGTACAATTATTTATAGCAGTTTGCACCCAGGGATGAATGACTGGAATGCAAGATGTCTACCATCCAAGCATTTGCCCCAGGTGTATACAGCCCCAAACAATCGTATCACGAGGTGTCTTGTACATCTGAAGCAGATGTCAGCCTCTCATACAGTTTGACAGGTTGCCAGCAGTGGAGCTGGATGGGACATCCTTGCCCTCTTCCCCCAGCTAAATCCCAGAGCCCCATGCACTGGGGCTAATCACTTAGTATGCATAGGGTCTAAAAGACAGATGCAAAAACAGATGTAAACAGAGCTGAACTGGAAACAGATGTGCAAAACTGATAAAGATTGATGTAATTGAATCACTTTTCTACTGAAAATGTAAAATGTTTCTCGCAAGGGTATTTTATAGAAATATAAAAGATAGCGGAAAACAGTGAATCAGATTGCAGGTCATTTTTCTAGAATAAATGGACCCTGTTGCTAGACTACCAAAATTGAATTAGACACCCTGTAAAATGTTTAAAAATGTTTTTTTCCCATTGATCTGTGAGTCAAAGATGCTGTTGGTGTCAAACACATCTGGCGGTCCTGTAGTGACATAGCAGACAGCGGGACTAACCACAGCATCCAGTGGGGAACCAGGCATCTGATACACCTGGAAGTGCTGGATATCAGCAGCGCACATGGCTTTTCAAGAGAGCAAAGTTTTTTCTTGCTGGCAAGTTTGAAGCATCTTTTTTTTACAGGGTACACATAATTTTAATTTCATTTCTATAATGACAGGGTTGTTTTAGGATTAAAAAAGAGAACAGTTCCGTTTGCTATTTTACAAAAAAACAAAACAAAAAAAACACATACACCTTTCCACCGGTTTTATATGATACATCTTTAAGTCTGCCTTTTGAAGAAGTTTGCTGAATATAGACCTTAGAGCCCATTCACACTTTGCATCAATGCATGCATTTTCAAGCGTTGACATGCATTTCCCAAAGATGGCTCATTCACCTTGAATAGGCTGTCAGCACACCTTAATGCATGAAAATATGTACCTTCGTTATTTATGGTGGCACAGCAGGAAGCCGTTTTCCAAAGGCTTTTTCCTGGCACACCCCCATGCAGGTTAAAGTAATTTTAGTCTTAAAAATTAAATGGTAATAGTCTCTTTAAATACATTATATTATATCTCTTTAAATATTTACATTCTATTTTTTCATATAATTATGTCCATTTTTACTGATTTCTCTAATACTTTGTTCATCCTACTAATTCACCTTCTTCCTGGTTGAAAACTGACCATGTCAAGCATGGAAGCATATCCATGCCAGCATAGTCTGTCTACGTGCCTTCTACTCCACAACGTGACTGTATCTTCCATAGTCAGTTTGGAGCCATACCCCCACGTCCATCTGTCCTCTCTTCATTGGCAGTGGTTTCAGTCCCCAACCTTTGCTGCTAAACAGGGTGAGTTGACTGGGGAAAGGGGAAGTGACGTGATGCTGCCAGACTATTGGCTTGAGTTCCATTTCCTTAAAAATGCTTAACGTTCTCAGAATATGTCACTTCCGAAAGTGGCGTAATCACTCGCGGGATAGTCACACCCACTTTCCACTTCGTGATGCGGAATAGCAATCACATGGCCTTTATCAAATAGTTAAAAAATGTATCTAAAAAGGAATTTTATCATACATTCAAAATATGTATTACTAAAATATACTATATATACCTTAACTGATTGGATTTTGTCTTCACAACCACCACTAAATCGGTGCACAAAATTTCTCATTGTAGATGCATGTACTTTCACACCAACTGTTGCAAAAGTTACTTGCAGGTCCCGTGATGAAATTTTGAGGTACTTAATGACTTGGCATCGAATGGTCAGCTCTTTGGCTAAATTTGCTGGGCTCCTCAGTCCTGGACAAATTAGCAGTTGTTTGAAATCTACAGCATTTAGGGATTATTTTCCTTACACTGGAATGATTATTTCAAATACTTTTTTAATCTTTTTAAAACCTTTGTCATGCACAAACCCTTTGAGGGCTTGGAAAGCGCTTTTGATCTTGGCATAATGGCACCATACGTATCGTTGGCAAAGAAAACACCAGACCCTAGACGTCTATGATTTAAATAAATCCACATGCATTCACTAGTTAGTTACCAAAGAAATGTTCCAATAAATACAACACTTCTATTATACCAACATCAGTGCGCCAATGTAATAAAGAGAGGAAATACACTCACTGGATGCTGCTATTATTAAAAAACTCAAAATAATAATAAAAATGTGAAAAATATACAAATCAAATAATAGCGCAAACCAAACAAACTTGGTTTGCACTATTATTTGTGATTTGTATATTTTTCGTATTTCTATTATTAAATCCACATGCATACTCCCCAAAGTGGCTCTAATCATTTGCACCTAATATGGAACAACTAAATCTAAATTAATAGATTTGAAGTGGTGGTAAATGGAAGGGGGGGGGGGGGCTTTTTTTTCCACATGACAAAGCTGCATTCTCCTTTATTTAGATTAGGAGAATGAATAATCCATGTCAATTTTATGTGTAATCTGTTCAAGTATATCCCCTATTCATAGACACTGTTTAAATTAGGATCTATTTTTTTCTATTCAAGTATGTTAAAGTCAGTCATTTCATGGGGTGTGCTTATTTTTTTCACATGACTGATATTGTGAACTTAAAAACAGCTACAGCCATGGTAATAAAGCCTGTCCACTGCCAGTATGCTGTAGAGGAGGAACCATGTTCTCTGTCTAGAAGTGGTGGTCTCTCTGCTGCAGTCCCACATGCCCCCCTGCTGAGTCAGACCTTTAACTCTGCAATCGGGAAAACTCATGCTCCATGCTGATTGGAAAGTTCTAGCTCAGATTCAGCAGAACAAATGTGGGACTGCTGTGGAGAGACCACTGCTTTCATACATAGAGTAAGGTTCCTCTTCCGCAGGGGGTAGGATTTTCTACCCAGGCTGTGGCTGCATTCTAAAGAAAACAAAACGTAAACTATTGAACACCTTATGTTTTAGAAGCATCAGGAATGTATTTAGCCATTTTAAACTGAAAGTTCGCTTGGCCTTTAAATTCAGTGGCTGTTTCCAGAACATCTATTGTTGGATAGTTTTAAAGTGGAACTAAACCCTCCTATTCTTTTCAGCCAAGGAAGCTGCCTTCTCAAGCCTAGTATACACGATGAGAAGATCGGACCAAAAATACTATGTTTGGAGCAATTGGCCAATAATATGATCGTTGGTACACAGCTTTCAGAGGGTTTTGTTTGTTTTTAAGTTCCTTCAGAAAAAATGTCAGTTTCTTTTTATTTTTCCAGAACAATACCTCTTTTTGTTGCCAAAGCAACAGGCTTGAAAGTTGGAGATGGAACTTAAAGCAGAACTAAACCTTCCTATCCTTTTCAGCCAAGGAAGCTGCCATCTTAGCCTCGTTTGATCTGCAACTTTCATGATAGTGCACATGGGATCAGTTACAACACCAGCCAATTAATAGTTTGACAATTTGGCTGAGAACACAAGCAAAATGTGACAGTTAACATTTCTGGCATGCCAGAAATGTAACTGTTATTTAAACTGTTAAATCGATGAATGTAGTTCGGCTTTAACAATCAAAATTACTCTACCGTGTGCAAACTTCACAATTTCCTGCTATTTATCATTATGTATCCCAAAAATTGACGTGGACTGTAACACATTATTTTGGCCTTACATTTTGTTAAATACGTCTACGGTGAAAACACTCTGTATGATATACATGATGTATTATTAGGAATGGCCATGCTGGTAGCACTGCAGCCCCATGGTACCATGCTAGATCTGGTAGTGTCTGTGACTGGTTACACTAAGCAGAGCTCTAAACTGTTGTCATATTGACAGCTGCTGAGAAATAAAGTATTTAAGCATAAGGAGTTAGATTATTCCTATGATTACTGTTGTACTTGTCATATTTGTATGTCACACTTCATTCCTACAGTTCACTTTGTAAATATGTTTTAATCCATATCCGTATAATGTTACGGGCTGGGACCAGATACTTCAAAGGTTATTTTATTATCATTTTGTGCTTTTCTATGCTTTTAAATACTTGTAAACACAAAAATCTCTATCTTCTAACAGGAAGGAGTATATACTTTTAATGGTTTAAAATGATTTTTAATTATGACACATTTTGTATAAACAAGAATCATTAGTTACATGGTCTATTTTCCTAAAGTGATTGAATGACTGTAAACCAAAAGTATAAGAAGGTCAATATATGTTCTTTAAACCTCTATTAAAGAAAAAAAACAGGTAGACTTGAGTCCTTTGTCTTCTGTGTTAGCAGGTTTTCTTTATAGTTTACCATAATGTTTGGTTTCAGGTCCCACAAACTTGCATGATATGTACCCATCAAGTACAGATAAATATAGGTGGCACTGGAAATTTGAAGTATAGACTGGTTAACAGTCTGTCAGGTTTTAGTTTGCTATCTCTGTCCCACTGGGGAGATTTCCCATTTCTCCTATAGACACAAAAGAAATGAGGCGGGACGTATTTAAAGTAAAGGAAATCCTCTGTTGTCACCAGATCAAGAAGGCTCTCCTCCCCTCCCTCCCATGAGAGAATTGCCATTTTATTACTATTTTTGTTGAAAAACAATAATCCTTTTGATTTGCCTTCATTTTTAGTCCTATACCAATCTTTTACAGCTGAACTTTGTGTATGATCTAAATTGCAGACTTGCATTGGCCAAGCTTGGCATAATGTGGGTTATTTACTGGAGAGTGCAAAATCTGGTGCAGCTCTGCATAGAAACCAATCAGCTTCCAGTTTTATTGCTAAAAGCTTAATTGAACAAGCTGAACTTAGAAGCTGATTGGCTACCATGCAGAGCTGCACCAGATTCTGAGTGCTCCAGTTTTAGTCAATCCACCCCAATGTAAATATGAACTGTATATCTCATACCTGATGGATCCCAGGGAAAGCTGACAATCACTGTAGTAGTCAGCGCTACTATTGTGACAACTGTGATACACAAGTTCTATGAGGATGGTTTTGCCTCTGCATTCCGACCACAGAGAGTTGCTGGTTCAGAAATGCTGCCTGTCATACAATGTAGAATGCCTTGTATTGTTTTGTTTTTTTTCTCAGTGAATACAAGGTGTTTTATAATTGGTGAGATGGAGGTGTTCTATGAATATTGGTGGTACTGTGCGAAAAAAAAAAAAAAGGTTTGGCTTTAGATCCATTAAAGAACTACTGGAAATTATTTTTCTTTCATACAGTGGGGCTGTTCCTGCACTGCATGGGTTAACTGCTCTTTTCGTTCTGGGGAGCACTGAAAGCCTATACTTACCCAATCCTTCAATCCTCCAGACAACAGCACTCCCCTAAGTCCAGCCATGGACTATTCTTTCTGTCCTCACGTCCAGAGCCATTTTATGGGCGTGATGACATCAGGAACAGTCCATGCACAAGCCTGCTAGCATGCGGGGGGGGGGACTGGTCTTGCGCTCGGAGGATTGGTGGATTAGGTAAGAATTTTTCTGTTCTACTCACCCCTAGGAAGAAACGAGCAGTCAAACAATGCAGCTTGAGCACAGCCCTACTGCATGGCGAAAAAACAAATCCCAGAGTTCTTTAAGTGAAATCCTTCTGACCACCATGGTGCTGTTGTCTTGGGTTTTAGTTTTTATGAAAACAGTAGTCAGAGATCTCTTCAAATGGAACTAAAGGCAGTAATTCTTACCTCTGTTCCAATGGTCCGACATCTGCGAGGTACCTCATGAATGCTGGCATGTTCTTCTCGACTTCTTCAGGGTGTCGGTATTTGGCAGACTTGATTGGCCATGAGCAGGAGTGTGGTCATCTCAACAATCAGACAGTGTGCCGAAATGTAAACTGAGCTGCACATGTACTGCTCAGAGTTCATTCTGTATGATATTGGAAACACAGGGCAATTTATTTTGCTGGAGAAGAGACATGCAAATATTGAGCCTGTCTGTTTGCAATTTTTATTTTCTAACTTTATTTCTGCTTTGATGATGGTATACTTATCCATTGAGTCCTTTTTCCTTCAGTATTGTCAGCAAGTCTGTTTCCAGCCTTGTCTATTCCTGTATGTGTCTCTTTAAGTGTTCTTGCATGGCAAGACCACTTACTGTTATCTCACATATATATTCTTATTATTATAGCCAAATTTACCACCCTAACTCCTCCCACAGTTTTTACACTACATAGACAGTAATATACCGAAACGTGCGGATTGTTCCCGATTGGTATGCTATTACTTTGTGGAACGTTTCACCGAATGGTTCATGAAATATCAGCGTTTTTGTGGTGAAATTGGTCCCATAGGAATGAATGGCAGAATGTTCAAAACTAGAGTGGGAGCTGACAAAAGCTAGAGTGTGAGCTGAAAAATCAGGACATGATTTCTAAACTGCCATCACTCCCTCATTTTCAAGCCCACCTACACAAATCTTATATCAAAACGTTCGGCAATCCCTGTTGCCACTAAAAATGTCCACGGCTAAGCCATAGTCCTGATAGTTTTCACAATATGACCATTTGTTTGCAACTCACGCCGCCCATTGACATTTATTGAAACTCCACTCTAGCCACCTCAAATTTGAAGGGCAATTTCTAAACTGCGACTGTGCCTTCATTTTTAATATTTCAGAGACATATTATGCATCAAAATGTAGGCCTGGGTCTTGTGATTCTCACAATATAAAGCTCTTCGGTGTAGGATTTATAATTTTTAAACTACAACCGTTTGAAGATGGCAATTGCCAGTGAAGTGAGCAAGTTGGAGCAGTTTGTTTTTAACCGCTCTTCTCTGCCCTTGCTGTAGAGTGAGCTGCCATAGGAACCCAGGTGTGTGAGCAGGCAGCAGAGAGACAAAAGCTAGAGTGTGAGTTGTAGACTACTGGTGGAGGCAAGAACACTTCACACAATTTCCCCAGAAATTGTAGATTTTCTCGTTTACTGAAGTTAGAGATGTAGGGGCTTTTTCATATCACCCAAAACACCAAACAATACTAATAGACAAAGGAGTCGAGATGTGTTATGTTGATTTAACCTGTTATCTTTGAATTTACCTGAAAGAAGTGACTGTTTAACAAGATTCTTTCCAGCAGAGGCTTCTCAACAGTACAAGAGAGATTGACAGGACAGGCAGGAGAGATACAAGTCACATTCTCTGTGTGGCCCATGGTTTTTTTTTTAAACATCAACTCCAGAAAAACTAAAAGTCCTCCCTTGCAGCAGTGGTCTCCCAACTATTTAAACAAAGGGCCAAATTACGGTCCATCAGACTTTAGTGAGGGGATGGACTGTGGTCAGTGGGAGAAGAAAATGCCCCAGAGTCAGAGGGACTAAATGATTCTTCAGGCTTGGATGGCAGTGAGATTTAAAAAAAATTGCATAGCGCCTGTGGTCAGTAGAAGGAATAGTGCCCATCATTGGTATTGGTGACAGGAGTATCGCAAATTGTTGGTGTCAATGGGAGGAATAGTGCCCTAACCCTGGTGGCAGTGGAAGAAATAGTGCCCCATCATTTGCGTCAATGGGAGGAATTGTGCCCCATCGTTCGTGCCGGTGGAAGGAATAGTGCCCAATCGGTGGTGTCAGTGGAAAGAACAGTTCCCCATCAATGGTGTCAGTGGAAGGTATAACGATCTATCTTTGCTGTCAGTACAGTAGAAGGAATAGCGCTCTGTCATTGGTGTCAATGGAAAGAATGTTGCTTCATTGCAGGTGTCAGTGGAAGGAATAGTGCCCCACCTGTTGTTTTCAGCAGGAGGAACAGTAACTGAAGGGATGGATAAAGGCAAAGGGCTGTTTCTGGCCCACGGGCTGTAGGTTGGAGATTACTGGTCTAATGGATGGGGAGAGCACTTTTACATACCAGATCCTCTGCTCCCAATGCAAATGGTGCTAGGGAAGTGCCACCCAAGCTCTGGCAGTGCACTGTTTCTTGGTGTCCTTACATCCAGTTCAAGGCTATGGACCCTGCTTTGGTCTTGATGATTTCCGAGGATTTTAGATCACCTGAGAAAGGGGAAGAAGTGGCTGTGGGGAGCAGTCTAGCAGTGTGAGAACCCTGAGGGAGTAGAGGATCAAGTAAGTAAAATGGCATTACCTGTCCCCCTAGACATAAATCAGTACAAGTGCTACTTCACTACAAAGGTTGACTTTTTGTTTTCCCGGCTTGGGTCTTTGAAGTTTTTATTTGTGTGAAAAACATATCAAAACACTGTGAGCTGAAACCAATGCAGTATCATGTGTTGATGGGCTTTAGGTTGAACAATCCTTTTAAAAAGTGTACCACAATGCGTGCTAAAATGGGGCTGGCTGTATTTTTCTTCAGTGTTGTGCCACAGGGCAGTGCACATAAATAGTATAGTTAATAATGCTGGTAACATGCGTTACTGCAGCACACTGGTGTGAATGGACCCTTAAAGGATAGGATAGTAGTAACCTTTGGTAACATGTTACATGTTCCATCCATTTTTAGGGGGGAAACATGGCGTAATATCTCCTTGCTCGTACATCCCGTGCTGCAAGCAGGTATTCCGACAGGTCTGCAGGAGACCTGCATGGCATCAGTGATCTACTGATCACTGGTGCAATGCTCTCCAGGCTTCTCTGGACATAAATAATAAATGCTATTTTTTTTACCTGCAAAAAAAATCTGCATTTATTATTTTTGTCCAGAAGGTGAACTTATCTTTTAAAGAAAACTTTCCATAAAAGTTATAAAAAAAAAAAAAAAAAAAAAGGTCACACTCCAAACTTAGCTCTTCTTGCTGTATATTGAGTAAGCCTGGAGTTGTGAAACGCGTCAAGAAAGGTTAGTTTTCAGGTGGAGACGTATGCACGTGCCATCACTTTGCTGAGGATCAATAAATACAGCAACACAAGATGGGTCTGGTGCATCTCATATTTTTTACATCTTTGATGGAGAGGGGCTATAGCAGCCAGCACCCAGATTATCCATGTATGATGAGAGGAGCGAGCCTTGAGAGGAGTGATGGATTTGCGAATGTTCTTGTCTGAAAGAAAAATTGCCATAAAGCAAGCAATTAATCTGGCTGCTATATTGGCTTTATGGCCTCACGCACACAGAGCTTTAAAAAAAACTGCTTGTTACAGGCTTTGAGCTTTTTTTCAGTCTGTAAGGGCCCATTCACACATGCTTCAACTTCAATGCACATTAAAGTGCTTACTGCTTCAACATGCTTTTTTATGTGTTTTTGATGCTTCAGTGAGGCGTTTTTGATGCTTCAGTGAGGCTTTTTTGAAACTTTACAGATGCTTTGTGTGTGTGTTGATTTTCTATTTGTTTTAAAGAGGCCCATTGAAACCCCAGCTCAGCAGCACCCCCATTCAGCAGATCCCCAGCTCTTTAGTATCCCTATTCAGCATTGGTATACTTATTCAGCAGATCCCCAGCTTATTAGTACCCTTGTTCAGCAGATACCCTACTCAGTAGTACCCCCAGCTCTGTTGATGCCCGCCTCAGCAGTACCTTCAGCTTAACTGATCTCCTGCTCATTAGTAATCCCCAGCTAAGTAGTAACCCCCCAGCTCTTTTGATCCCTCGCTCAGTAGTAACTCCCTTCTCTGCTGATCCTCCATTCAGCAGTAGCCCCCTGCTCTGCTGATTCCCTGCTCGGTAGTAACCCCAGCTCTGCTGATCCCCCACTCAGTAGTAACCTCCAGCTTTGCTGATTCTCCTCTCTCTCTGGTCCCCACTCATCTCCTGCTATATTGCTCCCATGCTGTACATCACATGTGACATTGCTAGTTTCTCTAGCTCTGGTCTACCAGATCTGCTGATCCTTCACCGCTCACCTTCTGCTATAGCACACCATGTGTGCCCTTTGCTTGTCGCTCTGCTCCAGTCTTGATCCTGTTTACTTTCCTACTGCTTCATGCTGCACACTAGATGTGACATCTGCACCAAACACTCCCAGAATATATACACATGAACCAGAAGTAACTGCTGATGACGTCTTTCTGGTTGATGTGCTGATCTTTCCAGTGCATCCTCACACCTGCAATACCTCCAAAACAAAGACCAACAGAATGCATTAATGCTCAAATGCGAGGCGCCTAAATGAGTGTGCAATACATGGCTTTTGTTGCACTTTTTAACCCCTTCACGCCTAAGGGTAAAACAAATCTTAACGCCTAAGCACAATCTTGCAACTTTGACATGTGTTAGTAAAACCGCACATATCATCACAACTACTTTGTACATCCAGATGAATTATACCTTGTTTTTTTTTCAGGACAAATTGGGCTTTCATTTGGTGGTAAATGGTAATGGATATCTCCTGATTTTTTTTTTTATTATCAATGGAAAACTGGCCCAAAATAGTAAAAAAAAATTTTTTTTAATGTAGCTGTGTGTTTCTTGTTACTATCATAATCTACCACCAAAGAACAACCCAAAAAAAATGTTCCAGCTCTTGACAATCGCAGCGATACCATATACAGTTGCAAATGTGCTCTGAACGTCATCTAAGTCACAATAGAAGAACACAGTCTGCTGAACATAATACTACACAAACATTAGATGTTGCCATGGTTTAATTGTGTTCTTCTATTGTTGTGACTTAGATGACGTTCAGAGCACATTTTATGCCCAATTCATGCAAAACTCCACGTAATCCCAAGGGGTTCACATACTTTTTCTTGCAACTGTATGTGTATGTTATTTGTTGTTTGTACCAGTACTACAGGCCAGAAACAATAGTGCACATTTTGTTTTTTGGGGGTTTTTCTTTACCTAAAACACACCGATACTAAATGACACTGATACCAATTAAATAAAAAAAATCCTGACCTTTGACCATGGACTTGACCCAAACACTAACCCTGGCTCTAAACTAGATCAAACCTTGATCTAGGTATTTTTTATTTAATTTTTTTAATATTTTTCTTTTTTTTTTTTTTTTAACAAAGTTTATTTTTTCTCTGCAAGGCAATAGAGAGATACAATGTATCTCTCCTCCATTCAGGGAGAAAATAAAACCAAGGGGGGCGGGCTTCACAGTGACTGATCACTGTGATAGCCAATCAGAGGCTATTACGGCAATCATGTGACCTGGAATCTGGGGTCCCGATCGTTAGAGCGGGAGCCGGGACTCTCAGTGTCACCCCGGTCTTTGTGCTGGGAGCACACTGTACAGCGCACTCCCAGCACAAAGATAGGTACACAAATATGCAGCCCCACGGAAAAAAGCCCAGTTCTATGGCCACATTCTTGTGTGACGTCGGCGGTAAGGGGTTAAGCAGCTTTTTCCTGCCAGGAGTTCTGGCCTTAAGAGGTGCTCAGATGCCCTGTGTACATGAGGCCTAGAAGTTTCCAAATGACTTGCACAGGACAAGTATGAATTACACAATTCAGAAACGCCAGTTAAAGCAGAACTATAGTCACCTTGAGCCCAGCGATGCAGCTCCTGGAGCTTCCAGGTATCAATCACCAGCAGCTTTCATTGGCTTGACAGAGATGATATCAGTCCTGTGCATGCATGAGAGTTCAGTCACCTCGGCATTGTCAAGTGTGCACATTGCGCAGCTTACTGTATAGTAGGGGAGCACAGGCAGGTAAGTAACTTTAATGCAGAAGAGACATAGCATGTTTCTTCTGCATTAATAATCCTGCCTATTCTCCCATTTTCTATGTTTCACTAAACTAAACCCATAACAGTAAAATCAGTCTGTATATGCAGTAAAGCATGCTTGTCATACTCACTGTAGAACCTAAGGGGTTAATCTTCCACATTAAAAAGGCTGTTTGATCCTCTCTTCTCTGATTCTCCCCTTCTTCTACTGTCCCCAATCCATCTGCAGATAGTACAGAGCTCTAGGAGACACTCTGCACATGCTCAGTGTCGTGTGTATTCCTAGAAAGCATTTTTCTTCTTTGGGAGATTATTATTATTATTATACAGGATTTATCTAGCACCAACAGTTTGCTCAGCGCTGTAAATTATAATGGGAGACAGTACACGAGACAGTACAGTAACAATACGATTCAATACACGAGGGGTTTGAGGGCCCTGCTCCTTGGAGCTTACAATCTAGGAGGGAGGGGATAGTGGTACAGGAAGAAATAGCTGTGGGGGATGGAGTGGTAGGAAGAGTGGAGGAATTCAGTAATTAGCTAAGGGTGGAGTAGGCTTCCCTAAAGAGAGAGGTTTTCAGAGTGCGCCTAAAGGTGAGGAGAGTAGGTGATAGTCTGATGGATTGGGGTAGGGAGTTCCAGAGGATGGGGGAAGCCCTGGAGAAGTCCTGGAGATGGGCATGGGAGGAGGAGACCAGGGAACTAGAGAGTAGGAAGTCTTGTGAGGAGTGGAGAGTACGTTTTGGGTGGTATTTGGATACCAGATCGGTGATGTAGTTTGGGGCAGTATTATGAACAGCTTTATAAGTCAATGTTAGCATTTTGAATTTTATCCATTGGGCAATCGGGAGCCAGTGGAGGGATTGGGAGAGAGGGGTGGCGGATACGGAGCAGTTACTAAGCTGGATGAGTCTGGCCGCAGCATTCAAGATAGACTGAAGCGGGGATAGCCTGCGATGAGGTAGGCCAATGAGGAGGGAGTTACAGTAGTCAAGGCCTGATATAATAAGGGAGTGAATGAGTTGCTTAGTTGTTTCCGAGGTTAGGAATTGACGTATTTTGGAGATGTTGCAGAGGTGAAGTCTACATGAGTTTGTCAGCAATTGGACCTGGGGCTGGAAGATTGGAGTCTAAAATGACACCTAGTACTCTGGCTTGAGGGGAGGGACTGATGGTGGTGTTGTTGGTCTTGATAGAGAAGTCAGGGGGGGGTGCGGGCTGGGGGGAAAACTAGGAGCTCAGTTTTGGAAAGATTTAGTTTGAGGAAGTGGAGTGACATCCAATCCGATATGTCGCTCAGTAGGTGTGTGATTTGGGCAGAGACTGAAGGGGTGAGGTGAGGGGTAGAGAGATAGATTTGCGTGTCGTCGGCATAGAGATGGTAGTTGAAGCCATGAGAGTGTATCAGTTGGCCAAGGGAGGAGGTGTAGATGGAGAAGAGAAGGGGCCCGAGGACAGAACCTTGAGGGACCCCAACAGAGAGGGGGAGTGAGGAGGAGGTGGCAGCGTTATAGGTAACACTGAAGGAGCGCTGTGATAGATAGGAAGAGAGCCAGGAGAGAGCGGTGTGAGGGACCGCCTAGCGGCACCACTAGCACTCCACTGGTCAGGCGTGCCCAGAGCGTGGAGTCTAAGTCCCAGGGTACTTGTTCACCAGAGCCCCTGATGGTGGGGATGGACTTGGAGTACCCCGAGACCAGGTCGCAACTACTGAGCACACCTGTCAGTGGTAGGGGTGTTTGCCAGGGGCTCCAACCAGGGAGAGCCAGATATGAGGAGGTTGGGTGACCCCGGTGGGATGGATGGATGGATGGCTGAGCAAGTGCGGAGTCAGACGGGCCGAGTTGGTAACGTAGAGGACGGTATGGTACAAGGGAGCGGACAGAGAATTGTCGGGTCACACGCCAGGTCAGCAACAGCAGGTCAGATCTAATGAGGGGCATTCAGAAGAGAGGTCAGGCAAAGCAAGGGTCTGGGCAGGAGAAATCAGCAGGTCAAGAGCAATCCGGGTCAAATAACTTACTAGGTACAGGTTCAGATTCACAGGATACAGGTAAGACCAGAAGGCACTGAATGACAGCTCAGGGCCATTTAAATATCCCGCCCTGCGCTGCCATTGGTGCCCAGCGGGCGGCCGCGGCTTCTACTGCGCATGCGCGAACTCAAACGCCGCGGCCGGACCGGACCTTGTGCCCGTGTCCCTGCACAGTGCGGTGCACTGCGCCTGCGCCGGGACCATCGCGGCGGGGATCGAGGAGATCCCTGACAAGCGGAGTCTCGGAGGCCAAGAGAGGGTAGTTTTTTTGAGGAGGAGGGGGTGGTCAACCGTGTCGAAAGCCCCAGAGAGGTCGAGGAGTAGGAGCACTGAGTAGTGGCCATTAGCTTTGGCGGTGAGCAGGTCGTTGGTGAGTTTGAGTAAGGCAGTTTCGGTGGAGTGTAGGGGGCAGAAGCCAGACTGTAGGGGATCAAGGAGGTTCTTGTCAGTGAGGTGGGAACTCAGGCAATTATAGACTAAGCGCTCTAGGAGTTTGGATGTAAATGGTAGCAGGGAGATGGGTCTAAGGTTGTTCAGGTCGGTGGGATCCAGGGAGGGTTTTTTAAGTATGGGAGTAATGTGCACGTATTTTAGAGAGGAGGGGAATGTGCCAGTAGACAGAGAAAGATTAAAGGTGTGTGAGGGAGCGTAGGATGGAGGAAGAGGGTGATCGTAGGAGTTGTGAGGGGACAGGGTCAAGGGGGCAGGTGGTGAGGCGGGCTTCAGAGAAGACCTTAGTGACCTCTTCAGTGGTAGCGAGGTTGAAGGAGTGGAGTGTTGAGGGGGTTTTATTGTGTGGGATGCTAGGTGGGGTGTAAGTCTGAGCAGTGGCGATGTCCCTACGAATTGCGTCGATCTTGTTTTTGAAGTGGTTAGCAATCTCGTAGGCGGTGAGTGAGGTACTGGGTGGAGGTGGGGGCAGAGAAAG
The DNA here is from genome assembly GCF_062004578.1 of Staurois parvus. Taxonomy (NCBI): domain Eukaryota; kingdom Metazoa; phylum Chordata; class Amphibia; order Anura; family Ranidae; genus Staurois; species Staurois parvus. The sequence goes on along the minus strand of NW_028319602.1, from coordinate 312,451 downwards.
GAGTGAGTTAAAAGTAGAGAAGGGCCGGCGAGGACTGGAGGAGAAGGTATTAATGAGGGTAATAAAGTAGGCTTGCTTGGCAGCGTGAAGGGAGGAAGTGTATGTTAGGAAGGCAGATTTATATCGGGTGAACGCTTGTTGGGATCTGGTTTTGCACCAGAGGTTGCGTGTAATCAGCAGGGCCAATCAATACTGTCCAGGCAGAGGGTCAGGGGTTATGCAGCCTCATAGGACAGTTAGAAGAGAATGAAAACTCCTCCTACAAGCATTAACCAGTGCTCAGCTGGACACTGATAGAAGTTACAAGAGTGTTATATACTGCCAATGAGAAAAGGTATTTAGCAGTTTATTTTCACTAAAATAATTGCACTTCCATGTTCTGTGTACTGTGGGAGACCAGATATACTGTAGTGCATACACGCAGATATCAAGGGCAGCACAGTGGCTAAATGGTTAGCACTTCTGCCTGCCAGTACTGGAGTCGTTGCTTCAAATCCCAACCGTGGCACCACCTGCCTGAAGTTTGCATGTTCTCCCTGTGCCTGTGTGGGTTTCCTCCCACACTCCGAAGACATTGTTAGGTTAATTGGCTGTAGTGTAAATTGGCCCTAGTATGTGTATGTATGAATGTAAGTTAGGGACCTTAGATTGTACGCCCCTTGAGGGTTAGGGACTGATGTGAATGTACAATATATATGTAAAGCACTGCGTACACTGACGGCTCTATATAAGTACCTATAATAAATAAATGCATGGTCCCGGGTAGGGGAGTCCCTAGGCAGGTGCGGGGGGTGCATGCCGCACCAGGTAACACCTACTGCACGGGGTGACAACGGACCCGCTCCACGAAAAGGTAAGATGTAAAGCAAGCTGACAATCCTCGCAGGATGGATCGGCTCTGCAGATTGAGCATAATGGATCAGAGTCCGATTCATTATGCTCAATCTCAGATCCAATCCATTCTGCGAGGATCATCGGAGGGGGTGTCACCAAGTGTTATCGCACCGGCGGCTGACACCAACCCTAGGGACACCCCTGGTCCTGGGTTTATAAATACTCTATAGTTTCAATTCCTCCCTATTGACTGCAAAAACATCAATGAAACTTTGTGATTCTTCTACTGCTTTCCACATATACCAAGCCTGCAAGAAAGCCCTCCGCCATTCCAGCACTTATTTGTATTGTTCAGCAATCACCACAGCCTCTGTCGGCAGATCAGCACACACTGAGCGGCCTAGAACCGGAGCATGTGCAGTACGACCCAGAGACGAGGACGCGCCTCTCCTTCTTGGTCCGGCTCTTTTTGTACTTGGCTGGACGTTCGCTGTCTCGGTGCTGCCACCTTCAGGAGAAGCCGAGGAAAGCAAGGTGGACATGTCAACATGGGTGCGGGTGACCTGGCGGATAACTTGATCTCTACGGTGTCCCAGCTGGCGGATTCCCATTTACATATAGTCCGGGTATGGATGGTGTCCTCACCTCGTGCATTCTACTTGTTGCAGCGCGCACACCATGTACACAAACACACCGAGCCTAGCTAGAGGTGTACAGCCTGGACTGTACCAAGCACCGTCATATAAGGCGTACAATAGACTCCTGTAGAGCGGTCACCTCGTGTCCACACCGCACCACGCATGTGCAGGAATATTCCACACTGCCCAGGGTATACCTCTGGATACAGACAGCTGGAAACTCATATTAAAGTGCAAGGAAACCCAAATCTTGTATCTTTAGCTACATGTAGGGTTGTCACCTCATCCCTGCAAAACTGGACACATATTAATTACACAGGTTCTGTGGCGGATTAAGGTGGTAATTAAACTCACGGAGTACTTATGTGTAATACATTAGCCTCAGAACCTGTGTATTTATTATGTATTCACTTTTAAAGGGATGAGGTGGCAAGCCTAGCTACAGGTAAGCCTTTAACCCCTGACGACCGGGCTACAGCCAAATGACGGCTACAACACGGTCATCTAGTTCTGGGAGGGCATCATGTGAGGTCCCCTAGAACCACGCCTCCCGCGTGCAACCTGGAACGTGCACACGGCGAGCTCTATGATCACTGTGTCCTTTGGACACAGCTGATCACGTGACATGGTAAAGGTCTAATCATAGCCCCCCTTTTACAATGTGATCAGCTGTGTCTAATAACACAATGATCACAATGTAAATACAACTGCCGGTTATCGGATGCACTTTCCTAATCTGCAATTGTATATGCACAACAAGACATAAGTGCAGCCCCAACAATGTCCATCAGTGCTGCCAGTCAGTGTCCATCAGTGCTGCCAGTCATTGTCTATCAGTGCAGTCTCAACAGTGTCCATCAGTGCTGTTAGTCGTTGTACATAAGTGCAGTCGCAACAGTGTCCATCAGTGCTGCCAGTCATTGTCCATCAGTGCAGTCTCAACAGTGTCCATAAGTGCTGTTAGTCATTGTCCATCTGTGCAGTCCCAACAGTGTCCATCAGTGCTGCTAGTCATTGTCCATCTGTGCAGTCCCAACAGTGTCCATCAGTGCTGCCAGTCATTGTCCATCAGTGCAGTCTCAACAGTGTCCATCAGTGCTGCCGGTCAGTGCTGTCTATCAGTGACTTTCAGTGCAGCCTCATCATTGCCTCCTTGTCTGTGCCCATCAGTGCTGCATATCCGTGCCCATCAATTCATCCTCATCAGCGCACATCAGTGAAAGAAAAATTGCCTGTTTGCAAATTTTTATAATGGAAACTAAGAAAAAAAAATATTTTTTTTTGTGCAGGGGTTTATCCACTATGTAGGCCTCTACCGCTCTTGGTTTACATAGTGTGCATCCTCCTAGAGGTGACAGCTATACTCATAAAAAACAAACTGTGAATTAATCAGTACAAAACGTTTTCTAGTTTAGGAGTTGGAAATTATTCTGGGTTGGGAGATATCCAAGACCTATAAGAAGACAGGGATACCTTGGCTCAATAGACTACACTTTTAATTGGCCATTTAAGTATAACTGTCTTTATTATTACAATGTAGATGGAGACCCAAATCATATCTAAAAGTCCCTAGAGACTCACAAGTGCTTTCTCACACATATAGTTGCTGACTTGATTTATAAAACAAGATTTATTTTATTGTCTATTTCAATGTATGTGCTTAAAAGAGCCTTTAAATGGACCAAGTATCCAACTTTAAGCATGTACCTGTATGTTTTCTTTTAACAGAATATTAGTACGGGTTTGGCAGTTGCTGGAGTCATTTTGTGTGCAAGGAGCATAAGACTGGTAAGTATGACCACTGGATACAGCCCTGTATGTTTATATATAGGTGTAAATCTTACAGTCTCACTAACAGATATAGTTTACTAGACATCAGCTTGTTTTCTACTGATTCACATACTGCCTTCCTCTCAGTTTCAAAAAACGTTATTCAGACAAGTTAGAAAGTTTGTGTGTGTAGTAACAGTGAGTTCTACTAATTGTAAGCATTCATGATAGAAGAGATGCTCAGACTGGTTACTCTAGACAAAATGTGAGCCGTGGATGACACTCTCAGCACCACTTGGCTTGCCAAACTTCGACTGAAAAATCAACAAAGTAAAAGATTATTGGGTGAATAGTAACTCCATCCAATCAGATGCAGTGACTGTTGGGTTGTGAAGCAGCTGCAGATACTGCGGCTGCTTGAATACAATACTGGTGGTGGAGATTCCTCCATTTATCTAGTTCTTCTTTCATCATCTGTTTATCTCCCCTCGCTTTTCAGGACAGCAACCGGATGAGAGCGCAGCTTCACCCATAATCACAGGGAAAACTGCAATTAAAAGTCCGCCTCTTCCACCATTCCCTCAGTTATGGTGTGTCCTCTGCCATGGTGTAAGTGCTGCATGAACCGGGATGGCTGCGCTTTCTCCAGTGTGTGTGTGGGGGTGGCAGTCCTTACCTCGCAGAAGGTGTGTATGTGGACTAGCCCAGCTCCTTCCTCCATTAGTTTAGGGGGGTTCCGACGTCTTCTGTCCCCTTCCGGCTCAGTGGAGCGATGGCCAGCCAGGGAGTCCCTTTCGTGTCTGTGGGCTTGGAGGAGAGCGGGTCTCCCGGGGTCCAGACTATTGGAAGCCATCAGGTGGCTTCCTGTGGTGTCATGCAGGCCCAGCCGGCAGGGGGACGCCAAGCTGGCGGGACGTCCGGCGGAGACGTGGCGGCATTGGTTCCGGCCACTGGAATGCAAGGGGAGGAGGCAAGTCAGCGGGTGGTTCTGGGTCACCAATGTTCTGGAGGGCAGCGGGAACTTCAAAAGGACCACAGGTCTCAGCAAATCTGTGCACTCTGTAGGATGGAGAAGACAGAGGGTCCAGCGGCAGAAGCAGGCACAACGTGCACCAGCCTAGTCCAGGTAAGGGGGGTACAGTGGTGTCTTTTATCCTTATGGTGGGGCTTTTTGTTTCTCTTTATGGTTTGCCTTCTCTGTTAGGGAAGCCTGCTGCTTTGTCACAGAGGTGACTCTACTCTGCTCCAGGGCACAGGGGGATGACTTGGGGGTTTTGTGGGCTAAGTCTCCCCTCTCTCTTGCCCTTACGATACAGCTGTCATGCGGTAAGGAGGGAGGAAAGGTCAGGGTGTGGCTGGATGGGAGCCTGATGTGGTGTTTTTCTTTGTCCTGTTCCCTTCCTATATTTCAGGCCAAGGCCACTGTCAAGGTGAAGAAGGTCACGCCGATTAAAAGAAAGTGTCCATCTTGTAGGAATCCCCTGAGAGATTTGTGGCCAAAACCGTTATGTAGAGCCTCTGCGGCGGATTTAGTGAAAGAGGAATCTTTGCAGCAATGCAGGGACATGTTTGCTTCTTTCAAAAAGGAATTGTCGGAAACGCTGGGTCAGTTCGATCTTTGTTAGGTTCGTGGGTTCTACTTCGCACATCTTTTTAGTTCAAAAGCCCTCGGGGAGGTTCTGTTTAATTTTGAATCTGAAAATACTGAACAAACCCATTTGGCACAAGAGCTTTCACATGGATAAACTATTTTCAGTGAGGAAGCTGCTATCCTCAGGATGCTTTATGACGACCATCGATCTGCAGGATGCTTACCTGCATGTTCCGATTTATGAGCGCTGTCATCTCAGAAGTTCCCCCAACTGGCAGTCAATCTGGGAATGTCCATCTGGCACCTACAGTTCAAGGCACTACCATTTGGCCTGTCATCTTTTCCAAGGGTGTGTACCAAAGTCATGGCAAAAGCACTAGAGCCTCTGAGGTTTAGGGCAGGGTGGATTTGATTTAAATCACTAGTCAGTAAGGCTTGATTTAAATCTTAGTTTTCTACATAAAGACTAATTCTTGCTGGTATAACTTTAATATGCAAGTAGATGAAGATTTTTAGAATAACAACTTTTCATATTAGTTTTTTTATCCCCAGTTTAATAGGTTAATCATTCATATTTGGACAACTTTTCTGTTGTACTTAGGAGAAAAATAATCATTACCTTAATAATAACAATTTAAATAGATTTATTCATCTGAAACAATAACATTACAGCATCTGTTATTTGCTTAAACAAACATCCATGTTTGTTAACTAATTTGGCTAAACAAAATATATATATTTTAAGAAATTTAGACTGTCAGCCCCTTCCTCCTCACACTTAGTTTCACTTTCTTCTTGTGCAGATCTATTCCACTCCAAACAATCAGAAAAATATTGTTTCTATTCTATTCGCTGAACTTCTTGAAACTTAGCACTGAAGGGGTTGATTCTGTATTCATAGGTTTGTAGAAGTTAGGATTAAGGTCTTTTTCTTGACTCTGTTCATGTTATAACATTTTTGCTGTGAAGAAGAGGCATGTGATTTCCGCTGAGTCAAATTCAGTTTTGAGAACTGCAAAAGTAAACCAAGCATCTGTGATAATATCTTGTAGGCAGAGAAACTGCCCAATAATCTTACAAAAAACCTCTGGAAGAGCATGACATTGTGAATGGATTAATGGAATTTATTTATGAAAAAATTAAACATATGCAGCCTTATTCTACATAATTAAATAACTAATCTTTATTTGATGATGGAATAACCTTTGGATGGTAATATATTTTTTAAAAGCATTTTATTTAAAAAAATCCGATTTAAATAAAAAAAATCGGATTTTTTTGATTTTTTAAAAAAAATCATTGATTTTTATCCACCCTGGTTTAGGGGGATTTCGGTGGTGCCGTATTTGGATGACCTACTCGTGTTTGTGGAAACCTAGGCGCAGGTGCTGTTAAATCTTCAGGCAACTCAGGCTCATCTAAGAGGCTGGGGATGGCTGTTGAATCTGGAGAAGTCCGACTTGATCCCAGCCCAGAGTTAAGGTTCTTGGGACATACCATAGATTCTGTACAACAGAGGATATTCCTTCCGGAGAATAATATAGAAAAGATTCAGTCGGCCCTGAGTCAGATTCAGTGCAACCTGTTGGTGTCGGTCCGAGAGGCCATCTTGGCTCTGGAACTGATTCATTTCATTCCTGCCCTCTCCAGGGGGACATCCTGCAAAAGTGGACATACCAATATCCGCTGGACAGGCCTATAAAGACCGCTTCAAAGGTGAAGAGGGAACTTTGGTGGTGGCGAGATCTGACCTACTTAGGGAGGGGTCTGCCATGGTCCTTTCCGAAAAGGCTGAACACCTAATGACAGATGCAAGTGCATGGGGTTGGGGAGCCCACTTAGGAGACCGGATGGCACAGGGCTCATGGTCCAAAGCAGAGGCCAGAAAGTCCTCAAACTTCTGAAAGGAAAGAAGACCAAGTTGGATGGCTTTCAACTTTCTCCAGTCAGTGAAGGGACAACACATTCAGGTCCTCTCGGACAATACAACAGCTGTGGCTTACATTTCAAGGCGGGGGGGCACAAGAAGCAGGGGACTGCGGGAGTTGGCACTATAGATCCTGTCTTGGGCGTAAAAGAAATTGGCCTCCCAGAATCGGCTGGCGGATTTTTTGAGCAGAAGAAAGGTAGTAGAGTCCGACTGGGGATTGAATCAAGAAGTGTTCCAGCTGGTCATGGAATCTTGGGGTGTCCCTCAGGTCGACCTATTTGCAAGCCACCTAAATACAAAGTCACCAGTGTTCTTTCCCCTTCATAGGGAGGACCAGGAAGTGGGCCTGGACGCTCATCCTTGGAATGACCCTTTGTCCTACGTGTTCTTGACACTTCTGAACCTATCCTCTTCCCTGGAAACTGCCAATCAGGAAAGATTTGCTAGTTCAGAGGTTGGTTCTGCATCCAGAATTTGAGCAATTCAACCTAACAGCCTGGTTCTTGAGGATGAATTGTAAGGGGAAAGGGGTTATCAGATAAGCTTATTGCCACCTTATTCTCAAGCAGGAAAGAAGTAACTAGAGCGATTATATTTGAAAGCATGAAAGAGGTATAATACCTGGTGTTCAGAGCAGGGTTTCCAGGTGAACAGAGTCGTGTCCACCCTGGAATTTCTCCATGATGGAATGTAGAAGGGGCTAGCGGTAAGTTCCCTTAAATCTCAAGTAGCAGATTTATCTGCATTCCTGGAGAGAAGGTTATCCAAAGAGGAGCTAATTATTAGATTTTTTTGAAGCTTTGGCCAGGACCAGGCCAGTTTCAGTTAAAGGTTTTCCCAAATGGGATTTGTCTTTAGTTTTACAGGGCCTCACAAAGAAACCGTTTGAGCCCCTAAAGGAAGCTTTGGTTCGAAATTTAGTTCTAAAAACCATTTTCCTAATTGCCATTACGTCAGCTTGTACAATAAGTGAGATCCAGGCGCTGTCAATTTCTGAACCTTTTTTAGTTATTTTTCCAGACCTAGTTTTCTTCCGATGATCCTTTCATCGTACGCAGGAAATAGTATTACCTACCTTCTGTACAGCTCCAGCTAATCTGGGGGAGGAGGTGTTCCACATGCTGGACGTGGGAAGATGTCTTTTGAGATTTTTGGAAGTGTTGAAGGAGTTTAGAAAGTCAAACTCCTTGTTCATACTCTTTATGGGTTATCGCAAAGGGGAAAGAGCCTCCAAGAGTACTCTAGGCAGATGACTCAGACAGGCCATCAAAGAAACCTATGGGGCATTAGGCAAAGTTCCCCCAGAGGGAGTTGCAGTACACTCTACAAGATCGGTGGCTGCCTCTTGAGCTGGAAGGGCTGGTGCATCTCAGGAACAGATTTGCAAAGCAGCTACGAGATCCAGCTTTTCCACATTTATACGCCATTATAGAGTGGACTTGTTGGCTGTGGCAGACCAGTATTTCAGCAGGAAGGTCCTGCAAGCAGTGGTCCCACCCTAGGAGTAAGTTACTTGGTTATCTTCTCCAGGTGTTGTCCTGAAAGGCGAGGGGAGAAAACCTTAGTTAGACTTACCGGTGATGGTATTTCTAGGAGCCTCTCAGGACAGCAGCATCTAACCACCCCCCCTTTATCTTTGTAACTTTTATGTCTGTAATTCTGTGGTTGGCATGGTGTGTTTGTTTCTGTTTTCCAGCATGTCAGAGGTTACTCAGCTATAACTGAGGGCATGGTGTTTAAAGCGGACTTTTAATTGCAGTGTTTTCTGTGATTATGGGTGGAGCTGCACTCTCTCCACATGCTGTCCTGAAAGCCTCCTAGAAATACTGTCACCGGTAAGTCTAACTAAGGTTTTTTTTACTTGAACATGCATATCAAAGAGCAAAGATATTCACTGGACAAATGTCTCAAACATTCTTCGAGCTGTAATGAATTTTGGCCATATTTTGTCTAATATGAATATTGTCTATGTTTGCCAGCTCTATCTAGTGGCCATAATGTGTTATTTTCCTCAGTCAGGATGGCCACTAGGTGAAACAGATGGGTGATACAGTAGATGGGTGTAACATTTATCCAGATAATTTTTTATAAATAGATCCCTAAGTCTAGTATAGTCACCTCCCTCAACCCCATACATGTGTACGGCCGGATATGTCATATATAGATGTTTGGCACTTGAGAAAAAATTCTAGCTCAATGCTGGACAATCATAGCAAATTCGTGCAAATGGATTTATATTATACTTGATTTTCCAGAAGATTTTGTGAAAATGAGTTGCCATCTTCACAGTAAACAAGGCCAAATTAGAGGGAAGATTACAACCAAAGCACCTTTATCTGGATAGTAAATAACCAATATGTTTAACATTTTATGGCATTGTATTATAATTTGTTTTCTCGTCCTTACATTTTCTCACAACCAAAACTAAGTACCCACTTCTTTCCTGTCATTACCAATACTAACAGGTAACCAAGTTTACAAACGTGAAAGCCATCCCAGACAATTTCATAAAGAAAAATGTGAAGCTACGTGGTAAAGTCATTAGTGTGAAGGAACATGCAATAGAAATTGAACACATTCCTATTAAGGTTCCCATTTTGACATCACTCCTCCAAAAATGTAAGTACATCCTATTTGATATTATTTGAGACCTCTTCTAATTACATGCGTTGGGAGTTTGGAGTGTTGTCTATATATTATTTATACATTAGTCAGTACTAACACATAAACCTAACATTATATCTGAATGACTCAGAAGAGAGACAGACCTCTATACCTCCATGTAGTGACAGGACTGTCTAATTAGTCTGTTTACACAACCCACCAAGTATGAAGGCAGTTTTGGGCTTTTTTTTTCTCTTGAAAGCCAACATTTTTTTCAAACTGATTATTATGGGTGCACCCTGTAATAAATGTGTATATTTAACAAAAATCAATGAAATAATTAAAAATATTTGGAACATATTTTATTATAATACGACATACCCAGTATCACTTCTGGAGTACCTGAGGACCCCTAGGAACTGAGGAAGGGGAGCACCCCAACCACCCTAAGAAGCCAATCGAATATCTCTGCTGTCTCTCTCACCTATATTAAAGTATAATTAAAGGCAAACATTTTTTTTTAGCTTTGGATAGAGTGGAGAGGGTTTTCATCACCTGTTAGTTTTTATTGCTGTCAGTGTCCCTGGTAGAGAGTTTCACCCTCTCTATTTGTCCTGTTTACCATTATCATCAAAAGTGAAAGTAAAAGCAAATCCTAAACTTTGAGTTGATATCAGAACAGTAGTAGAAGGGAAATCTTCCAACGGGACACTAGTTCTGGTGACCTTGGGATCCCCAAGAAACTCCTTTAATTTGCAGGGAATAGCTCTTACTTCCGGTTTTGGCTACAGGACAAGAAATGTAGGGAATTCTACCCAATGGGACATGGAAGGCAGTAGAAAAAAAATGTCAAGGGACTGCCCTCCCTTACTCTATCCAACATAGAGAAAAAAGTTTTGCCTTTAGTTCTACTTTAATGTTTTTTAAAATCTCGTTCTAAAGTTAGTAATTACAAATGTACTTGAGGGCAGTCATATTTGCCCTTTACAAACGCTGACTTTGCTCCTCCACTACTATACAATGGTTGAGCTTCAGGCCACCTCAAAGTGGACTTGAGTGGTCAGCAGTCTTTGATCCTTCAGTTGGAGCCAGCTGGGGACAGCTGCAGCTCAGATCAATGCTGCAGCCATCTAGGTGAGTATGTATGTTTATTTTTTTTGATGCCTGCATTTCTCTTTTAAGGGTCCACTACTGCAAAAATGTTGGAAATGAAATGAAACTATAACAAAACATTTGTGGCAGCAGTTTCCTTAAGAACTAACTATCCCTAATTCAGGCTAGCAAATGTGCCAGTGTCAGTAACAGTACATGTAGTTCTTATTACCTCCACTTTAAGAACCTGTTGCTGTGCAGGTGACAGATTCTTAAAGCATTACTGCGAGTTCTCAGATTAGGAAAATGGGAGCAATTAAGACCAAGCTAGCAAACAAAAGTGCACCATGACTTACAGAGGTGCATGTCTGAGCTGGGAAGCTGTCATGTATGTAACAGCCTCCCACACAATTCAGCCCCATTCAGCTGTCGACAATGAGATTCTCCAACACCAGGGCTGGGGATACTTTTGATGTCAGTACCCAAATATGGCAATGCCTGTCTTTGAGAAATGACTTGTCACTGGATGGGCATAGCTTGAATGGGAACTGTGAGACTAATTCCCATCAAGTCTTGCTGTCTTTTTAGTGATAACACAAGGCAGTGGGTGAAATTTTTAAGCCTCTAGGACTGAAGAGCAGCTATTGAACTGTGTATTGCCGTGCACTGTTCATCAGATCTAAAGTGGACCTCATGGGGAGCTAGTCTCTCAGTTCCCTATCAGGCACTGCCTTCCCCTAGTACAAAACTCTTCAGCTTTGCACTTATCATGGTGACGGAGGGGGGGAGTGCACAAAGGAGTGTCCAGTGTGGACACACCAACCTCAGTGCAGGAACTGACAGATGCATGTACCTGTCTCTGAAAGGTACAATGAATTGGGTGCAAGCACCAACAATTTCAGATGTCTACGACACCCTATATGAATTCCCAAGATTATATTTTGGTAACTGCATCATACTTGTAATGATAGTATTCCCTATATAAATTTGTTTGCTTTTTTTCGTTTTTTAATATATATATATTTTTCTACACATTTATATACAGACCAAGTTGTTCGGCAAAAGTGACAGTTACAGGAGTTGGGTCAAACACATGGGTGTGTACAACGGTCAGCATTAATTCATATGGCTTTTCTAACAGGAAAAAAATATTTTTACCAGTTTCAAATATGTTGGCTAGAATTGGCCTTTAAAGCAGAACTTTACCCATAACAACTTGATAAAAAATAATGTTCTTTAGCAAGGAGCATACGATACACATTAATGCTTATGCTTTCAAATGCAGTGTGTGCCGTAAATTGCCTCCAGCATTACTCCTGTTTCTTCTTGCTGGAAGATGCCATTTTGCTGAAGCTCAGAGCCCATGAACAGAAGTAATCTTAAAGCAGAACTAAACCCATTGATTTTACGGTCTCAAAAATCAGTTACAGTCCTGGAATTCCAGGATTGCTAACTGTCACATTTGCTGGTATCTTCAACCAAACTGTCAAACTATCAATTGGCTGGTGTCATAACTGATCACGTGTAGCACCATGGCAGTTGCAGATCAAACTGAAGCAGCTTCCTTGGCTGTAAAGGATAGGTGGGTTTAATTCCACTGATCAGCCTCTACAGATTCAGCAGTGCCTAAAAATGCCTAAAAACGAAGAGCAACTGAGCATGTGCAGAGCAGAATGAAACAGTGTATTACTGGGTTTTACGCAGCTGTAGCTGTACCTGCAAAAGGGGCCAGGCTGAGGTGATCTAGCAGGACTCCATAACTGACTAAAGTGCCACTAAATCTCATAACTAAACATGGCCAGAAAGTGGAATAGAATGGGCATATGTCCAAGCTTTTCAGATTCTCTAAAGTCCTAACTAATGTATGTCTGTTTTAAAACATGATACTTTGTCATTGTTGTAGCCAAAACATCTAAAATTTAAATCATACCCTGGTGTGCTAACTTGATTGTAATTAGCAGATGGTTTGACAGATGCAGTATGATAATGTCA